>NC_050526.1:13326010-13342839 GCF_002922805.2 Oryzias melastigma | reverse complement strand
GGAATAATAGTGTGGAACCATGGGCGCCTTAAATTTTCCTCCATTTTCATAGTCAAGGCTTAAGAAATAACAGTATAGATTTTACTGAACACCAACTGAAAACAAAATGTTTTTTTGATCAGAAAATGTTTTTTTAAAAATTGACATGAAAGGAATCTGAATAAACAATACCAACCTCCTAGTTGATGCTGACATCTCCAAAACTGTCCCAACAACAATTTTGTTTGTTCTGCACAACTCTTCAGGAAGTGTGGAAGCTCCATGGTGGCACCTTTGGTCTAAACACTAAAGGAAATGTGTTTGTTGTTTATTGGTTTTGCTCTTGTTGTGTTATTTCAGAGGCAGCAAGTAAGGAGGTCGACAGAAAGAAAGGTAAAGCCAAAGGCAGGAAGTGAGACACTAGACTAGACTGGATTACATTAAGAGCAGTCAATGACTGATTCTGCACGAGAACAAATATTTACAAAAATGCAACATCTCCCTTTGGCAACTTGATGAATACATAGTTTATGGTTCTGTATCAAATCAACAATATCCCCACTCCTCCAGAAAAACACAACAGGAAGTTTAAAAATCAGATGTTTAAAAAGATCTTTGCACACAAACATGCAGACACAAGTTACAAATCAAGAATTACGCATGACAACTGTTTCGGTTCCATATTAGACATGTGATTAGGACACACCAACAGTCTCTTCGCATGTTTTATACAGAACCATAAACTAAACTTTCAGCTTAATTTAACTTTAGCTTGAATTGAGGTTTTTGCTTTGCTAGGTAAACAAAGGTAAGAAGAGCACCAAATCAAGGAGGAATGATCACAACTTGAGTAGCTTTGGGGATGCTGTGTTTCCTTCCTGAATTCTATCCCTGGCACGCTTTTGCCCTCCTTTTTCACCATCAGTTCAAAGGCCAGTTCAGTTCTAGAAAAAGCCTGGTTTAGCCTGTAAGATTGATCTCTGCACTTTTTGCATTTGGTTTTTATCATGAAGCATTGATATAAAACAAAATCAACGAAATGTTCTTGGTTCAAAAGGAAAGCAGCAGGCTTTTTTTAACTTCTGAACTCTGCCTTTACCACTGGATTTTATTTACAACCCTCTAGTTTTGACCTTTACTCTCCTGAGAGACTTTCCAGACCTGAGTGGATTAACTGAGGCACCCTGCTCTTCCGGTAGTGACCTCATCACCAAATATGTGAAATTTCAGTTCTACACAAAGTGGATTGTTCCTTGAAAACAGAAAATATGTGTATATTTTTGTAAAAAACAACTTAATTTTATGTGGTAAACCTTTAGATGTTGGTGGTGAGTTCACCATGGTTTTTGTTTGCATGTGCCTACACAGAGATTCTTTCAGCCTCAGGTTATCAGGCTTGTTACATTTCTGATGACAGAAAAGACGTTTGATGTTGAGAAATTTGTTGGTTCCAAATTCTTAATGAAAGAAAATCTTGCAATGGTCACTGAACCAATTAAAAAAAAAAGCAAAAGTGCTGTATTTTCAGCAACATCAATGAATGGTCCTTTTTCAAGGATGTCATAAATCAGGTTCACTAAACAGTAAAGCACATTAAGCAAAACAAACAAACAAGCAAAAAAAACAGAGATAAGTCAGTCAGATTTTAGTTACTCTATTCACAGTATCTCTAAAAAAAATTGTGACATGCTACACATATTTAAAAAACTTGTAACTCCAACTGCTGTTTGAAACATAATACATCAGACTGATACCCCTGGTACTATCTTAGAACATATTGGGATACAAATCGTATCATGATATGTATATCGCAATATGTAGGCTATTGAATTGCCAGACCCTTGCCAATACTGTTCACCATTCCTGTGAAGTATGGAAAGAGGCTTAGCTTTGTTGGCTTCTTCAGGCTCTGGAGCCAAATAGGCTGCTTAGTGTCAGACAGTCCAGTCCCAGTCAGAGGCCATGGGTTTTTTATTTAACAAGGTAGTGACTAAAACAGGAACAAAATCTCCAAACATTGGACTTTTATATAGTGTCCATTTTTTAACCTTGGTCCAAATCCTATTGAATCCTTGGAAGGAGCTGAAGTAGGCTATTTTTAAACCTAAGAACATTAGTGGAGCCAGTTGGTAAAATAATTTGACATTTTGTACAAGCACCAAATTAGGCATATATACCTTAGAATCCCTTCTTTCAGAGAGGCCATTAGCCACAAGAATATCCATTATTTTAAAATGTATAAAATTTATATAATTTATATATATATATATATATATATATATATGTGTGTGTATTCTGTAGTTACCCTACAAATTTAAAGGTTGCATGTCCTGCATGAACTGACTATATTTTTGAGACTAGGGAAAATAAACATTGAATATTTTTGTACCAACTGAGTGTATGGCCGCCATTTTGGATTTTTCTCTTAGCTCACATGCTTTTCTGAAAGAGGCGATCCTATGGTTCATCCAAGCCAGCTTCATGCTTGTACCACAAAATCCACAATTTGTCTGAAAAATCAACCAAAAAAGCTCCACTACTTGAAGAAATTTTACTTAAAAGCTTGTCCCAGCAGTGTCACTTGTAGAAATCACACGATTTGAGTGATTTTCTCAAAAGGTCCATCACCTATATATTCAGGCTATAATCATTCATTTTCATTATTCTGTTATATAACAGAAAAAATACTTGTTATAATCTTTACTGTTTGATTTTGTATAAATCTTTATTCATTACTACTTTTTAGGTGTTTTCAGTGACCATTGTGAGCTTTTCTGCCAAGAACAGAGAAGGAAACCAACAATCTTCTCCACATATGTGTCTTGATTCCGTCCCAGCACAGATTTGGTTTGACTTTGGACAATCAACAGGGCCTGATAACTAGTGCATTCCTTTTTTTGTTTGCTTTCATTTTTCTAAACCCTCATTGTCTGTGTTTGCAACAGAGGCGTCAGCAGGTAAGAAGTCTAGCAAGGCTGGCAGCAGCAGCATCCAAAGGAGCGTGGAGACGGGCATGGCGGTGGAGTATCCGCGCGGAGGATCGGCCATGAACAGGCAGGCCAGCAGGGAGTCCACTGATGGCAGCATGAACAGCTACAGCTCTGAGGGGAAGTACGTATCTTGAGACCGCTCAGACCTAGTGACTTCTGACACTGAGAAGCTAAAACGTCATGAAAGGAACTACATTAAAGGTTATATATTCAGTTTGTGTTTGGGCTGATCACTGTTTAAGACAGGATATAGGTCCATTAGGAGTAACATATGAATAACACTGTATTTAGAAATGTAATTTAAGCTTGTTTTTTATGTCCTCCATCATCAGAAATATATATATATATATATATACCGGTATATATACGTATATATATATATTTATTTATTTTTTTGAAAGTCATGAAAAAAGTCATTATGTTAAAGAAACAGTAAAAATAAAAAATATTCTTGAATACTCGTGTACACGTGTTTAGCATACGATGTTCACACTGGAAAATCTGGGGGGCTTCTTCCTCTATCTCTTTTTGCTACTGTTTCCTAGCGCCTGTCTGCCACCTACAGTTGGAGGAGGCTTGGTGCAAAATGTCAAAGCAGTTCAAATTTGCTCCAGGATTTTTCTTTCGCAGCTCTAATTTGAAAAAAGCTTAAAAGCAATTATTAATTTCTCCCTCATGATCAATGTTTAAATGTTTTGTGAATTAAAAAGGACGCCATCCATATGTCAACATTGGTCAACATTCTACCTGGTTTTACTTTCAATAGGCTTTCAATGGCCACATGTTTTGTATTAAGAGCCCGAAAACTGTCGTAAAAACATATATAACTATGCGTGAACGCAAGAGTTTTGAATGTGGAGGCCCAAAACTCCTATTTACATGTATTTACATTGCCTTTTGGTTGGAAGGGGCCGCTTGAAAGTTCCTTACTGATAATGATGTGAACGTACCTATAGACTACATTCCCCAGGAAACTACGTATGCAAAGTACATTTTCCTCCCGTTGAACCTCCATGGACGATGTGCTTCTACAAACTTAAAAAACTTGCTGAGAGTGGAGAACAATGGTTGATTGTGTTTTGTGTGTCAGTTTGATCTTCTCAGGGATGCGTTTGGGGGCTGACAGTCAATTCAGTGACTTCCTGGATGGGTTAGGACCGGGTCAACTTGTTGGTCGACAAACATTGGCAACACCAGCCATGGGTGAGTCACTGTAGACTGCACATGTTCACCTCTGCAACACCAAGTAACTGTTTTGCCATAGCATTTTGTTATTTAGCCCTAAAGTATTTATTTGACATTTTTGTTTAAAAAAAAATCCACATTTCTGCAGGTGACGTACAGATTGGGTTGATGGATAAAAAGGGCCAGCTGGAGGTCGAGGTGATCAGGGCCCGAGGCCTTACCCCTAAATCAGGCTCCAAATCCCTTCCAGGTAACACAAACTGCTTTCACACAACTGCTGCACAATAAAATGAATGCATAGGGCTTTGGGGTAAATGGATGGATCAATGATAAGGGGAATCAAGATAGTCAAAATAGGCAGTGCTGAACTGTTCAAGTGGGTTTGAATACAACCACCGGATGGTTAGATGTTGTCTTCAGGTAATGAGATTGTGTTTAGGTAGTTGATATGTGGTGCTGCTGTCAAAATGTCAGCTACATTATTCATGAGGCTTCTTGGTCCTAAATTCATACAAGCCAGAAGGCATATAAGGTCTTTGTATGGGGTCAATTACTGACCTATCTGGAGACATTTCAAGCCTTTTCGATGTACATGGTCACTGTCTGTCATTATTTATACATGTTATGTCCAAATCTTACATTTAGCATATTTTTGAAGGCAGACAGAAAAAACTATGACCTATGAGGTCATGAAAATGTTCATCCACATTTTAATCTACTGACATGCTGCAGGGGACAGGCCATAGTGAATACTTAAGGATAAGTAGGTTAGACTGCCATGTCTTATGGATTTTTCTTTTTTTTTTCAATCCATCTGAACCCAAGAGGTGCATTAGTGCTGTTCATGTGATAACTCCTTGAACACCCAGTCGGCGAGCCTGGCTGTAGGAAAATCAGATTGTAGTTTGTATGGGTGTCCTACTTGTGTCTTATAGGCACTTATGCTTTACCTGCACACTCTATGCACTCTGTCCGTATAAGACCACCTGGCTGCAGACATCAATGGCCAGAACCAGTCTAGAAGTCCACGGCCATAACCAGAATTTCTCCCAGAAACTTTATTTTAACTGGCAACAGTAACAGTTGAGATTTTTCCCGTTTTAAGTTTTAATAAAAGTGTTTTTTTCCTGTTCTGATCACTTCTGGGTTATGGTCTGGATAAGTAGCATAGTTTCTTCAGAGCCAGTATGCCCATCTTACAAGCGACTCGAGTGTGAAGCCCAACATCACCAGTTTTTCACAAGTGCATGTAACTTACATTAGATTTTCAAATATACGATAGATATAACAATGCACTTACTACATGCACTATAGTGGTATAGTCCATTTTCCCTTAAGGTGACCTTAAGGTGACCACATGAGCCTCAAAGGAGCCTGCACTCTGTTTAAGATGCAGACACTCCTCTCTATCATCCTCCATAGACTCGGCAACACAAAAAACAGTAGAACCTGTACAGGTCATCTCCTGTATGGCTGCATCTGACTAAACCCCCCCTGGTTCTGACTATTATGTATGTTATTTCCTCCCAGCCCCCTACGTTAAAGTGTACCTGCTGGAAAATGGAACATGTAAAGCCAAAAAGAAAACCAAGATTGCACGCAAGACCCTGGAGCCGCTCTACCAGCAGCACCTCCTCTTTGATGAAAGTCCCCAGGGCAAGGTGCTCCAGGTACTGACCTCAGTTGTCACAAATGTCTCTGTGATATAACATTTACTTCATTATAACCATTTTTATTGGTGTGATTAGAGTGAAGGTCCAAAATATAGAAGAGATATTTATCCAGCATTTGACCTTCAATCTGGTCCTGGGTTATTATCTGTTGGTTTAATCTTGATTCTATTTTTAAGTTTGTGTAAGCGCGCCTGCAAGAGAGATTGGTTTTAATAAAAATGTTCATTTATTTCTACGGCAGAGTTTCATTTTGC
Source organism: Oryzias melastigma (assembly GCF_002922805.2). Lineage (NCBI taxonomy): Eukaryota > Metazoa > Chordata > Actinopteri > Beloniformes > Adrianichthyidae > Oryzias > Oryzias melastigma. Next base: position 13,336,758 of record NC_050526.1, on the reverse strand, counting down.
TGAACATAAATATGTAAAGGTGTAATGATAATTCAGTTATTAGTTATTATGAACAGATGTCAGCAGAATTTTAACCTTTCAATAGCAAAAACGGAAACTAAACAGAAATATTAAAGGTTATCTGGGATGAGCTTGTTCTGGATTAACATGCTAGTTGGATAATCATATCCAGAATACTCATATGTATTCAGAATATTTCATCACCCGATTCATGGGAACAGTGACCTTTGAAAAAATACTTTTCTGACACTTCCATGACCCTTTATTTGCTCATGGAGTTTATAAGACTTTTCAATCTAAAGTTTTCGATCTTGAACTTTGTCCAAACTCGTATGAAAAATGTCAGTTTTCACTTCAAAGAATGAAAAAATAATAATATAATAAAAATGATAAGGAAATAGAATCTATACCCACCTGGATGGTTGATGATATACTTGGTTATGACAAAAATCATCTGAATGTTTCCCTTTTATGGGAGTAAGAGATGTTACTGTCTTCATAAAAAAGAGTTTGACTTCCGGAGAGATGTTGTGGCTTAAGTTGACCACCAGATGTCCCTGGGCGATACTAACTTCAATTCATTTATGTTGACTGTCTGTCTCTACTTAATTTAGCATCCCCTTGAATGGAAAAAAAAGATGAAAAATATGTTTTTATATAATTGGAAATAAATTCAGACATGAAGGGGATAAAAATATAGAGGGAGTCCCTCCTCTTGTTGTCTGATCAGTTTGTGCTTCCAAAATGGCCACCAAAATGGGAGCAATTGTCAACCATGTGCATCATGGGAAAACAAGTGCATGCAACCATACTGGCGGGCTCTATGTGCCCGTCAACGATTAGCTGCCCGGCAGCCTGGAGATTTGCGCGAGTGCCGTTGTAGCGCACGTGATCACTCTGGCTTTATGTGCTTATGATGTTTTTCTTATTTTCATCAAGACAATAATAAAGAAGTCCCACCGGTTTGATTTTTATTCCTCTCTGTATGGTTAGAGCTCAAACTGGACCACAGACAGACTGAAGTAATGTTTAAAACGACCCTCAGGTGCACAAGTGAAGTACACAGAACCCGGAGAGACTCTGAAAGATGTGGGGAAAACAAACACAGCGATATAAACATATATAAACATATAAACCCAAGATACTCGCTCAACAAAATGATGTGACAATGAATGAATTCCAGAACAACTTCACCAGTTGCTCCCCAAGGCGTAGAGCAGTAAACTTGACAGGCATTAATAGAGAGGCGGCAGACGCGAATTTCGCCGCATTCGGTTGAAAAGCACCATAAGTCAACGTTTCGATGGCAACCACTCCTGCCAATCAGGAGTGAGGTTATCGGACCACTTTAAAGCGGGCTACAAAAATCTGTCAGCCAAATGTTTTGAACATTGATGTGAGACCACATTTGTTTGATCTGTTCATAACTTTAGCAATAAAGAAAAAATATCTTTGGAAAAGAGGATTATCAGAAATATATTTAAGAAATTTATCAGATTATTCTGACAAATAGAATGACTGAGTAACAGCTGTGTATATCTCTATAGAAGTCTATGGGAATTCGGCTTCTTGGAACTTCCTGTTTGGAACGCTAGGGGGGGAGTAGGCTCTCTGTCCTGTTTTCATATGCAGTCAATGACTACAACACTGCAACTAATTACATACATAGACAGCAGGGAATTCCATTGACTTGGACTATGTCCAAATTCCTTCACTACGTACTATTTAGTGCGTTTGCCATTTTGTAGTCCTGTTCGAATCTACAATTCCAAAATCAAGAGCCTTTGAAATTTTCCAGAAGTCTTTGCAAAAAACTAGTGTGCATCGATGCTTGCTAGATTATCGAATATAGACCACGAGGCATTGTGGTCGCACAATTTTTGCGAAAAAAAAAAACATGTTTAACTCTAATTTTTTAGTAAACCATCAACATTTTCATGATCAAAACACAGTGGAGTCACAAATAGATGTAAAATGTTCATATTGATTAGATCTTTACTTCGTGAAATCAATGACGTCTTATCCCATGTTTAAAAGAACAGTAGTGAGCATGCTGTCTAAATTACTTTTAAAATCCAGGGACACTAGACAGCCCCGCACTATATAGTTTTAGTAGTTAGGAATTAGGAGCCGAATTTGGACACAGCCCTGGTGATATAGTCAGACACATCATGCATTTCCTTTAAAGTCTACACCAGAAGGAAAGAAAATTGAAGATTTGCTTTTGTATCAGTTTGGGTTTTTATTACATTTTTTAGATAAATTGACTCAATTGTTGCAAACATCGTCTTCACTGGCGTTCCTACCATTGAAAAAATATTTCAAATGCTATGTTGGTGCAGCTCTAACAACCACAAGACTCATGCTGCTGTTGAGCAAGTCTGAAGCCCTGAGTGTTATCATAAAAACCCGAGAGTTAGCATTGCTAAGACAGTCGAGTCCTGCTTCGGTAATGCTGTCACCTCGCCATGGAACCACATCGTCACATGACCAGTACTATGATCAGTTCTATTTTTAACTCAGTACTTTGACTGAATTGTCAAAAAAAAATAGCCCAAGAAGAAGAAAGTTGTGGAGCTTCAAAGCTTCATGAAGCTTCAAGTTACCCATCACTTTTACTTCATTTTCATCCTTAATGAACTCTTGCTCCTCGTGTCTACAGTTTGTCCTTATTGCTTCATTTTTTATTGCTGATTATTATCATATACTTTGATAAACTTTGTTTGAAATGGAAAAAAAGTATCAAGCTTCCAGAGCTGTGGTTGACTTCTCTACCTGTCTCTCGTGCAGGTGATTGTATGGGGCGACTATGGACGCTTGGACCATAAATGTTTCATGGGTGTAGCACAGATTCTGTTGGAGGAGCTGGATCTCTCAAGCACGGTGATTGGCTGGTACAAACTGTTCCCGACATCCTCCCTGGTGGACCCTACACTCGCTCCCCTCACACGGCTGGCGTCTCAGACGTCACTGGACAGCTCAGGACCTCCACCGGGCGTACGGTCCTAGTGACCACACCGCGAGCTTCTAACCCCTGAAACAATCGGAGAGAGGACCACAGCTACTAGCTGGGTGGAGGGCGAACACGCAGCCCCGCCAGGACGACGGCGAGGAGCCCTCGGTCGGCAAATGAAAAGCCAGATGGAGAAACAGGGACTGAGAGAGAGAAACAAGAGAGGGAGAGGCAGAACTAGCCAATCAAAGCTTAGCTGGAGTCTGACAATCATGTCTCATACCTTCCTCCTCCACCATTAACCATTTCAAGGTTGCACGCTCCTCAGAGCTACACCTGTCCGACATCACTCACTTCTGTTCATTCTTTCGTTAATTTCACCCTCATTTCTTGTGTAAGAGAGCACCCAATCAAAGTGGAGTCCTCCACTGTGTTGCCCTCCTACCAATAGGAGCAGAGATAACTTCTAAGCTAGCGGGTGGATTGGCTGTTGTCTCTGCAGGTGTTAACATGGTAACCATGTCTCAGACGAGTATAAGGCCGGTGTTTCCACAGTCTGGAGGGAAGGCGGAGCCTGCACATGCACGATGACGTTGCTAACGAAGTGAAAGGAAGCACAAGAAGAAGCTGGACTCTTTCAGTCAGACGGAACGCTAGCGCGGAGAGAAGAAAACAGAGGCCAAATGAAACATTTTATTTTTCATTGGAGATCATATTTTCTATATTAGAGTTGAGAACGGTTCCGCAGACTCCCTCTGTATATGTGTATGTTTGGTTCTCGAGCAGCGCCGTGCCAAAGGCCGCAGATAGAGGTCAGGTCACATTTGCTCGAACACCCCTCCCCCTTCCTGACCCCTCAAACTCCCCCCACCCTGCTGGAGGGAGCAGCATGACTCGGGGACTCCCTGCTGCATGCACGTTTCTTTTCTTTTTGTTTTTTTTTTCTTTTTAGTTCTCTTCAGTTTGTTTTTTTCGTTCCGTTCTCTACTTTTTTCGTAAAACTGAGAGACGAGACAAATTAACAAACGATTTCCTGAAAAACAGAAAAAAAGACTAGACTATGTGTGTTAGTTCCACATACCTTTAGGCCAGCTTGTATGTTGCATGTTCTTGTACAGTTTGCTCGTACTGAATATGAATACAGAGAAAAGCCAAGCCATCCCCACCCCCGACTGGAGCGGACCGATCGCGGGGGTCTGACTCCACCCAGGCCACGCCTACCACTCCGGGTCTAAATTTCCACATTAGAAAGTCTCAGAGAAAAGTGTCTTTGTTTCAATTTTTTCTTTGACCTATGAACAACAGTGCTGTTCTGTAGTACTGAGCTAACTCCAGCCCCTGGAGGATCTGAGGATTTAGGAGTCTAAACTGTAGTTTCAGACAGTTGGGGCTAGAGACAGAGACATAGAATGTGTGTATAACAGCTAAATGTATATGAAGTATCCTTATGAGTTTGACAGAAATTATAAAGATATAGATATATGAGTATAAAAGAGTGAATACGAGCAAATACCACACATGCACACCTTGTACATACCAATCGGGACAAGCGGCTCTTCACCTTTGAGCAAAAGAAAACATTTCTGACACAAACATTCCGGGTCTCGTCCAGGAGAAATTGTTTTTCCGGTGCTTTAGCCGCTGAGCGGCACTGAGAAGCCAGGGGGCGCTAACAAGGCCTTTGTCGTGGATCCAGTTTCAGACAAGGAAGCGGAACCAATTGGAACAAAGTTTACTTTCTTCTCCTTTATCATGCTTTTCCCTGTTTCTGACTATGGTTTGGACTGGACTTCTGAAGCCAACAAGACCTCTGGATTGGCAGACACTTTTTGTTTCCGTTGATCTTCGGCAGCGTGGCCGACTGCCCTTTCCTTTGTCAGTATTACTGCAGCAATACTGATTGTTTACAGCCCATGGCTCCCTGCCCCGAAACCATGATTCTTGATGAAAGACAAAGTATTCACTGCAACAGTTCTTGTTTGTACAACAGATGTGGCTCTACTGATGTGTATGTTTTATATTCAAGAGTTCATTTTTATTATTTACAAATAAAAGACTGTGTGAAAGAAGATTCCAGCTGTTTTGTGAACTTAAGGATCTTACTTTTTTTAAAATCTTGGTTGATTTAGAAACCATTTTATTGAATGCATTACAGAAAACATAAAAACGAATAAATATTTTAATTCATATTTCCTATTTGTTACATTTTATAACTTTTTTCAACACAAAAATAGAAAGAAGGGTTATTTTTCTAAACTGTTAGAACATGGAAAGCACTGCAGCTGTCTCTTCATTACTGCCACCTTGTGTTCAAACAAAGATTTGCATTCATCCAATTGCTTCTCTACAAATAAAGTGCTACAATAAATAGTGAAGTAATATTTGTCATTTAAAAAATGTGTATTTTAATGGAAAAACTAGCACAATTAATGCTTTGTATTAGTGATCCGATCTTTTTCTTATGGATTTCTTTTTAACCTTTAGACAATTGAAAGGAGTTGAAATTTCCCATTGGGAATTTAAAAAAAAGAAAAACGTAATTATTTATTTTATATTATCAGAGACTTGTGGACTGATTAAAAACAGTACTCCAGTATGTGTAAAGATGAACAAGATTGGCCGACCTGCGTCCATCGACAGCTCCTTCAACTTTGGCTTGAAACAAATGGTTGCAGAACAAATATTACAAATTCACCAACAAGTTTTTCTCCATCAAGAACAGTTAATGATTACAGTTGTGGTCTTAACACTGGATTTTAGAGTCTTTGACTACTTAACTATTTGTTGCTTTGAACCTAAAATAAATCAATGTAGACATACCAACTTAAAAATGTCTTTGAAGCTTTTATTGTTAGATCTGCTGTCACATGCACAGACATCACATTTGGATTATTTTACCACATAGTTAATTCTGCTTAACTGTGACCCTGTGACTGTCTGTAGATCAGGGGTCTGCAACCTTCAAAACTTAAAGAGCTAATCGGGTCGATTTTTCATCAGCCGAAACCCAGACAGAGCCACAAAGTATTTAGTCATCTTATAGAAAAATAATATTCTGATTTATATTTATGTTTATGCTACTAACATGAGACATTTAAATAAACTATTGTGTGTTTTTGGCATAAGTTACACATAAACATGATGAGATAATAGCTTTAAAAAAAATTGTTTATAACTTTTGCATGATTTCCTTTCAAAATAAAAGACATCCTGCACCATAGATCATGTCAATGCAGCAAATGCAATAGAAAGTGTAAAGTCAATTATCTAAAAAAATGTTTAGTTTACTGTTTCTGGTGCATTTTAGTCACAAATTCATAAATATAACCAACAAAAAGTAAATATAAAACTAAATTATGAATAAATCTGAATTTGAATCTAAATGTGAAAGATTGAGGTGCATTTGAAGCCACGTGTCAACACAACAGCACATGGCAGAGGGGACATTTGGATGGATGTGAAAATGAAAAAAAGCTTCAGCTTCCCAACATCTGATGAGCTGCAAACCGAATCCTCTGGTGGGCGGAGCAAAACCAAACCAACTATTAGACTGAAATCTTAAAAAGGATTTATTTGAAAAAAGGAATGCAAACAAAATAAATGTGAAACAAAAAAATTAATACATTTTAAGAAAATGTTTCACTTTTTTTTATAAATGACCTCACAAAAAGAACACATCAATTCAGATAGAAGAAATTTATTCACCAATGCATCAAATAATATTAGGTCTTTTAGAATGAACATGTTAAATACAACCACAGTCAGTGTTCGTGTAGCTCTAATCCCTTTCAATACTTACAAATATTAAAAACTAGTAAAAAAAATTAAAAAAAAAATAAAAACCAATAATACATACATATTAATCTGAACAATGCTAGAGAAACTGCAGACTTTCACATGAAATCAACGGGATCAGCTCTGGCACCTTCAGACTCTCTACTGGCATCTTGTGGCCAAGAGTTTCTTTCTTTCCCATCTCAGTTCTTCTCTTCTGGTTTGAACATTTTATCCAATCCTCGATGGAGACAGATTTTTTTTAAAGTGTTTGTTGTATTTTATCATTAGAAAAATACAGTTTATCGTAAATAAAATGGTCAATATGCCACATGGTCTGCTCCAGTCTGTCAGTCACATCGTTCCCTGTTCAGTGTGGTTTACTTGACATTGCAGAATTAAGACATTTAGGGTTAAATAACATTTCACTGAGCTCCACAAAGGACTTTCAAATGTATCTCCTCCTTAGAATTCTTCTAAACTTCAATGTCATTTAATTTCAGCTCCTTTGTTTGGCAAACTCCACCGAGAAGAACAAGAAGGGAAGGATTTAAACTGATATCTGAATAAATATATATTTTTTAATGTGGTTAAATACTGAATACTGTCAAAACAGCATACATTTAAAGTTCATACAGTTTATTTTTATTCATGTATAAAGATTCCTACCCGACACATGTAAGGATAAGCCTCATTTGTAGCCCTGATCCAGAGAGCAGAAATCCGGAAGAATGCTGGTTCAAAGCCATGAAAACTTTTTCTTTTACGCAGAGTTAAGAAACCCTGTTTTCTTTTAATGTTTCTCCATTTTTTTTGTCAGATTTATGCCGTGTCTTGATTTTACGCACCGGTTTATTGTTGAAATGACTGTTATAACTACAATTATTATGTGAGTCCATAATAGGCAGTGATGTTCAGGAGTAACATAACAAAGCCGCTCCTTTTTGCTGCGCTCAGATTTACTCAAACCTCAGAAATTACGCACGAGTCCCGCTGCGTAATTAGATAAAAAATGGCACGCGCAGGGCTGCAAACACACCTCCGGTGATGTTTGCGCAAATCATCACAGATGTCATGAAGTTGTTAGTATCTGATGGTGACATGAGTGCAGCGTTTATCGAAATGTGCGCAAATATGCGCAGTTTTGCCTTATTTGTGGGGATTGCCCCGCGCGCCACTTCCTCCAATCTCGGGCTGGTGCGTATTTTCCCTACATTATACTTTCTCCTCTAACTTATTTTCATGGATATTAATTAAAAAAATAAATAAAAAAATAAAAAAAAACAAAGCGTGAATTATGGTTTAAAGCTTTCAAGGTCTGACTCCATGTCGGGACCTTAATGAGAATGATTCTGCCGGATTAATAATCTCACACTCAACCTGCAGGCGCACACGTTTTAATGGAAGCCTCCAGAAGAAGGATGATTGGAGAGTCCCCTACCACCTCTTTAATGATAATAATAATAATAATAATAATAATAATTTAGCGCAAATATTCGTGTTTTTGCAGTGTTAAAGGAAAAATATCTTATGAAATCAAATTGTTCATAACAAATTGATATCGGAAATCAAAAGCAATAGAAATTCTGCTTTAATCAATCTGAAAAATTAAGAAAAAATGAATCATTTCATTCGGACAGTTCCGTGTCTTCCATTTGACCACATCACTCCAGTGTTGCGTTCATTCCAAACATCTCACTGCCTTTCAATTTTACATAATTTATTTTTCCTGCATCTGTGTTATTAATAAATAACACATATTTATAGATTTAATTTAATTGATCCAAGTGGATCTGACCGGCCGGGGCCTCTGCGGAAGCTGCAGGGCCCGGTGTCACAGACGCTGCATTTGGACACTAGGGGGAGCTGTAGACCGCGACTAGAGGTGTCAAAGACAACAAGTCTCTTCAGATGGAAGATGGACAGGGTGGCATCGCGGCTCTTCGTTTGCTCTGTCGGATCTGATCGCTTTGATTGGATGAGTTTGTTTGCTAAAAAGTAAAAGAACAAATATGTCGTACTGGAACAGGATCCTCTGTACATAAAGCAGAACATCCGTGTATTCTAGAAACCAAACAAGGCGCAGCTTCAGCCACACTAACAGGCCTCAGATCTTCTAGGATGAGAACACTCCAAATTGTTCATTTTTACCGTATAACGCTAAAGCATTTGACAAATTGAGTCCTAAACATTCCTCTGATTTAAGGTGGAGGTAAAGAGCGGTGGAGATGAGGGAGGGTGCACTCTAAGACAAAACCCCCGCAAAATGGCGTGAACGCATCCATCATACAATATTAAACATTGCATGTTTCAGTTGCGTCATTGAAGTGAAGATTATCTGGTTCCGATGAGCTGCGCGCCAAGGATGCTCATGTGACTGTTGACGTGAAGGGCCCCGTCAGAACCAGAAAAGAGAAAAGGGTGTCAGATGGGTGTCAAATTAAAAAAAAAAGGAGAACCGGATAATCTGCCATCATGTAATCCCGACCGGACCCGCCGCGCGAGCGCGCAGCCCCACGCGTAATTACGCATTTGGGAAAAAAACGAGACACAGGGAAAAGAAAAGCAGGAATGCTGGGATGAGTGTGTGTGGGCAGGGATTGATTTAGAAATTCCTCAATAATACTTAATAAAATGTATTTTAATTGATTTGTGTTAGATTTTCTTCTTTTTTATTATTATATTTTTCTTTTTTAAATCGATTATTCTGTGTGAGCCGCAGAAAACTAATCTTTTAAGCTTCAAAACAGTATTCCCAGGTGATACCTTAAACAAAATGGCACCAAGTTTGTTCTAAATTACACTCAAGCGTAATTTTATGGATTCGATTTTAAATGGGGTTAAAACTATGAGATAAATTCGGAGAAAACTCTTTTTTTCAGCTCGGGGTTTTAGTCTGTGGATGTTCTGCTGAACAGAGACGGGAGATCAGGTCCTTTCTATTGAAACATTGTCAGGCTGCATCCACGGAGCGCTGAACTCACGAGGCAGCCTTTAATCCACGCCGGTGGAGGAGCGCGCCGCGCGCTTTGGGGAATTACGAGCAAAGCAGCTGAAAACAAGGTATGAAGAGGAGCGTGGAAAGGAGGCTGCTGCGTGGAGCTGATTTATCTAAGAGGTACACTCCCCCTTTCTCATTCCCTACTCCCCAAGTCATTTACATATGTTAAAGCTACCCCCATTCCCCCCTCTGGAGTGGGGCTGCGGACGCGCGTCCTCCCCGGATCTGGCGCTCAAAATCCCCGCGTGTCACGCCGCATTCTTCCACTCTGCGTGTTTGCGTTGGCGCGGACATTCCTGCGTGATGGAAGGAGCCAGAAAAAGTGCTGAACAAGAAGAATGAAGTGTGTGGCGCGAGTGTGGCCTACATATGTGAAAGATATCATTCGCCCCCTTGCGTGCACGCACGCGCGCGCAGACACACACCTGATCCCGGGAAGCTCTTCCCAACAACACCCCCACTCCCACTCCCCATCGATATTTCGAAGATCAAATTACAGATCCTGCAGGAGAAGGCACGAGGCGCGCGGCACCAGCTGCCGGTGTTTGCTGCTGCAGCCGTTAACGGCGCAGCCCGACTGATTTATGACGGACCCGCGCGACATTTACACACAGATCTCCCCTGCGCGCGCACACGCGTGCCCCGCGTCCGAGCCGCTCTGCGGGCTTTGATCGATGTCCCGCCTTGTAGCTGGGAGTATCAGTGAGTGAATATGCGCGCTGGAGGAGATGCGGGGAGGTTTTGGAAGGAGCACGAGGAGGAGGAGGAGGAGGGGAGGAAGATGGGGAAAATGCGCTCTTTGTTAGCGGCAGATGGAAACGGGTTTGGGGAGAGGTCAAGGTTTGCGCTCTCGGATGTGCGAGTAGAGACTTATGAAAGCGACCTCCTCCTCCTCCTCCTTCCTCCTCCTCCACGGCCAAAGTGAGATGGCACAAGTCTGAAACTAGCTGGGCAAGTTTCTCTTCTGCTTTGAGGCTGTTGGCTGTCGGCGGGTTTAGCGCCGCATCATCTGTGGCGCAC
>NC_050526.1:13324555-13325971 GCF_002922805.2 Oryzias melastigma | reverse complement strand
TTTTAAAACCATTTTCATTTCCAACAAAAAAGTAATAAATAAAATGTTAAACCTCATAAGGAGAAGGACGCAGCTCAGGAAAAATAGATTCCCGAAAAACGCGCGCGTAACGATCTTTGAAATCACGCATGAAACTCTTTCACGAGGCGCTGCAGGAAAACGCTCTCAGTAATCTACTGTCCTGCAACATTAATAATAATAAATAATAATAACATGTCTGTTACAATAAGACACATTTTACTGATTATATGACATTTTTTAAGCTATCATTTTATAAAACTCTATAGGATCGCCTCTTTTTTGTCTCTGATTGCAGATCAATTCAGACCCTGAACGCCACACGAGCGCGCGGAGGTTTGCCTCGTGCGTCCAGCAACCTGCTCAACTGTTTCACTGACTGGTCATGCGTGCCCCCCCTCAGCCCCCCTGACGTTCAACCTCCTTCTCTCTCCTCCTTCTCCTTTCTGTCTTGTCTCCCTCCTCCTCAACCACCACCACCCCTCCGCCCCCCCACCAATAAGTGCTCGTCCTCTTCGGTCAGTGCGCGCAGCTCCGGTCTCCGAGGCACCCACCAGAGTCGCCACCGCCTCCTCCTCCTCCGCCGCCGCTGCTCCTTCAACGGGGTTCCCGGCCGCTGCTCCTCTGCTCCTTCCCTCGTTCCAGCCGCTCCATCCCGGTCCGGCTGAAGCGCTCCGCGCTGCTCCGCGGCTGTTTTAAGCCCCGCGTCTTTATATTTGCAAACCCCCTTTATTACAAGTCTGTTTACGGCAGTCTCTCCCCCTCCTCCTCCTCTTCTTCTTCTCCGTTTTCTCCTCCTTCTCCGCCTCTCCACCCCTCCACCCACCCCCCTTCTCCACACCGTCAACATACCCTCCCCTGAACGGTATGCAACTCGAACCTGAGGCACATCTGAAACTTATTACACGCTCACGGGCTGATGTGGCCCCGCGTGCGCCTCCGTGCTGGAAGCACAACAACAAAACAAGGATGGATGGATGGATGTTGTGGAATCTGAGAGTAAACCGGTTCCACTCATTCATCTTTTTTGCACCAAAGAAAAGAAAACAACTTCCGAGGAGAACTTTTGTGTCACATTTTGCAAAAGCGCACAAACACTCATCCATCCGTCATGACGCAGGCGCAGTAACTCATTAATAAACGCTCATTATTTCAGATCAGTCTGGAAAGGTTCTGCGTAAACACGCCGGATCCCCGCGTGTTTGTGCGTTTCTGCTTGTCCGACCTGTCCGTCCTGTTTCCTCCAGCCGGAAACTTCTTCCCTGTTATTCTAACACCTCTGGGCACGCGTGTGCGTGCGTCCAAGTGCGCGCGCGGCAGCTCTCCGGTGAGCTCCTGTCCGCCGCTTCCCTTCTCTTCCCTGCTCTCTGCATATTGCTTTCATTAGGCATCTCCCTC
>NC_050526.1:13322525-13324250 GCF_002922805.2 Oryzias melastigma | reverse complement strand
GGGCTTTTGCCATTTTTTTCCCTTCTCTCTCTCCATCCACCTCTCTCTCATTCTCTCTCTCTCTCTTTTTTCTCTGCTCTCCTTTCTCAAAAAAGCCATGACGGCGATCCCGCGATCCATCTTCGCCTCTGCGCAATCTTTATATTATTTCTAATTTATTTTGTTGTTTTGTTTTGGTTTTGTTTTTTTCTTTACCCTGCCCGCTTGTGGATGTCAAAGGCTTTGGATGAAGATCATTTTTGCCCCACCGGAGTCTCCACTCTCACCCCGGCTCTCCCCCGATGTGATCCGCGCTGAACGCAGCCGCCGACAGCCACCATGTCTCGCCGCAAGCAAGGCAAACCCCAGCACTTAAGCAAACGGGATTTTTCGCGTAAGTAAGAGCTGAAAGAAATCCTTTCACCCCATATTTTGCTTTTAGTTTAAGCCTGTCTGGGTGCTGGACACCGGACGCACCGCTCACGCCAGCGGTCAGCAGGACTTTAACAGCGGGAAAGTCCGCCTCCTCTGTGCGTAAAAGCGGCTCGGGGAAAAAAGACGCGGAACGCAAAAGTTTTCGGTGCGCGCGAAGCTCTGATCAACTTGTGCGTGAAGCGGTCAGAATGCGGGTTCACGGGGCTGTCCGTGGGTCTGAAGCCCCCGTCGTGGCTCACATAGGTGGCAGCGCGCAGGACTCCGGGTGGCGGAGCGCGTCCTCTCCGTGGAGGAGCCACCTCTGCCCGCAGAGCTCTAGATTTGATCCCACTTTCTTTCTTTTGTTTTTGTTATTATTTTCTAAAAAATACTGAAGAAATCTAAATAAACAGCTCGAGTCCAGTTTTTCGCAGTTTGGAGACGCACACTTTTAAGATTTTTTGATATCTTTTACCGGTTAGTTTTTAACGAAAATAAATAAAAATCAAATGGTCGTTATTTACGACAGCGGAGCAAAAGCAGAACTAGTTAAAACCAAATTTACTAAAAATTTAAATACGCAGCAAGAAGAATAATAAGTTGAAATTCTGAAGACTTCTGCTTCTTGGTGTGTGCAGCTGCACGGCGTGCGCGTAAAAGCCAATTAAAACACGTTTACGCGCGGCGTGCTTCCATGACCAAATCCGACTTTATTTGAATCCACTTTATTTGCTCTTTAAAAAATCTGACATTTTGATAAGACAGCAGGAAAGTGTTTGGCAACTGCTGGCTAAAACGTGGCGTTCATGTGGGGTCCAGGTGGCGCGCTCGGAGGGACCACTGTCAGGAAAAATAAAAAATGATCAATTTGAGTTTTTTCTTCGGCATTAAAGCTTGATGATGATTTGGAGCTGATGTTTGAGTGACAGGATGAATAGGTGCGCGCGCACGTGCGTGTTCCTTAGGTGAAAGTGCAGTCACCGTGGCCGCGTGCCGTCGCTAGGAGGCAGAGCGCGATCAGAAAATCCAGCTCCTGGAAGTTGAACCCCACGAGTTCCAGCAGCACCCCATCCACACAGGCTCCTATTTGTAATAAAGAGAGAACGGACAAGACTTGGGGGGAGGAACGAAGGGAAGGAGGAGGAGGGGGGAGGCAGAAAGCCCCCCTTCCCATCAAATCTACCCCATCTACAGTTCCTCTTCATCACTCCAAACCCGCTTTCTCTCTTCAGCTTTTTTCCTTCTCCTGCAATGCATTTTTTTGCAGGCATGCAAGGGAGGTGCAGCTCTGTTAATAAAACTGCACATGTCCCCTCCAACCCCCCCCCCCCC
>NC_050526.1:13320297-13322506 GCF_002922805.2 Oryzias melastigma | reverse complement strand
CAGTATTTTTTTTTTCATTTTGCACCCATTGCCATTCATTACTAATGGAGCTCAGATTTCAGGCAGTGAAGCAAACTCTAATCCCTGATTAGTTCTTGTTTTTAGCACCTGCATTTTCATTTCCTATTTTCTCCTGCCGTATTTACCAGAAGTGATTTACATCCCATCATCTGCTAGCTCGACACCCAGAACCAGGCCGAGTTTAGACTGTAAAATGCAGCCGGCGTGGGTTTTTTAGTGTAGCGGCTGGACGAAGCGATTTATGGATTTTAATCTCAGGGATATAATTTCAGACTAAGATAGAAGTTGTTTTTTTTCTTTTTAGATTCGTTTTGTAAAAGTAACATATTTCTGCTACAATTTATACAGTTAGTGTCTATTAAAAATAAATATTTTTCATAAAATGTTTAAATTAATGTTTACCCCTATTCCTAATCCCTCTTCAATCCTATAAATATCTTAATCCCGATAACCACCTCTGACTTTATAGTTGGGCAACTCATCCAGCTTCATCAAAATCCATTTAAACAGTTCTTGAATTGCTGATTTGACCTCTCCTCTGGAGCTGTTGTTTCGATTGAAGTTTAATTTGAAGAGGTGAGGAGGAATATGAAGAAGAGGGGGGTTACTGTCGATGGCGGCGGTGACGGCGTGGATGCTGGGAACTCTCCGTTAAATTCCCCGTCCCAGTTTGTGCAGCGAAGCCGCTTAGGACTGCAGTGTTCAAATGAAAGCTCCTTCAGGGCATGTAGTCCACGTTCACACCCGACCCAGTCCTGCACACATCCCCACACACGAGGGAGGGAGGGGGGGCGCCGCCGTACACACAGGAGCTCTGTCCCGCCCTCGCTATCAGACAAAATCTGTACCAATCACCCAGACGGGGAAAATTAAAATCTATTTTTTGATTCTCAGTGGTTTTAAGTTCATTAAAATGTGAAATTGGCAGCTGATTAAAGAAGGTCATCTTGCTCAGAGTCAGACTCCTCACCTTGGACTGTGAAATTTCTTTAAGAGGGACACTGAATGCTGTCCACCAGGCGCTCCTCTGCCTCCACCTCAGCCTGAAAAGACTTCCGAGGAAAAGGCGGCCTTAATCCGGACTCGGAGGGGGCGAGGAATGGAGCTGGGGCTTTTTCTGTTAGTCGGGGATGCGGACTGAGGGCCACGCTCTCCCTGTCCCGACCAGCACACATGCTTGTAACCCTTTTCCCTGTGCTGATTACAGACTCTGAACTAACAAGGACCGGCAAGTCCAACTCAACAACATATTTAGGTCTTCAGTTCTGTGTTTAAGCGTCATTTTCAAAGCTTCCTCTGTCATTGGCTATGAAATTGTTAGCTTTAAGCAAACTGATTGGAGCTTTGCAGATATTCAGGATATTATTTTGCAGCGTTCATTCGTATGATGTGTGATTCAGATCATCTTTCATTGTCTCCACACCTTCATGTGACAGCTCTCCTGCCCTGTTATCAGTTTGTGTCTGCATCAATATGTTTGAACTGTGAGGAAAAAACTAAAAGTTTGTAACCCACCACCCTCCTTTCATCCACGTTTGTTGCCCCCTCTGCCTCCCCAGCAGCTGAGCCGCTCTCCACGGCCGTCGTCTCCTCGGAAGAGCTGTCGGAGCGCTGCTCGGAGCTTTCAGAGGAGAGCGGCAGCCTCAACGGGCACCACCCCGGCTCCGCCGCGGGCCGGCTGGCCCGGCTGGGTCACGACGCCCACCCCACCCCGGAGCAGGACCTGCTGACCTGCGGCCAGTGCCAGGCCACCTTCCCCCTGGCGGATATCCTGCTCTTCATCGAGCACAAGAGGAAGCGATGCCACGGGCCGCCCTGCCTCGCCGTGGGCAGGGGGCTGGACAAGCCCCCCTCGCCCTCCCCGGGCCTGGCCCTAACCCCCTCGCCAGCTCTGAGCTGTCTGCGCAGCAGGAGGCCCGTGGAAGTGGGCGTCCAAGCCACTCTGGCGGACGAAGACGATGAGCGGTTCTCGTCGCCTCGGGGGATTTTCCCCAAACAGGAGCCCCTCCCAGGTAAACACGGAGAAGTGCTGGAATCTTGTGCATGAACGTGGCTCGGATTTTCCCTTTTAATAATTACGGAAAATCCTCACGAGAGTCTGGGAAGCCTCTGGTGTCTTGTGGGGAGGTTTTCTGCTACGTCAGCTCTTGTTTTGGTGCTGCCTCGTGTCTTTTGTTGTGTTTTCACG
>NC_050526.1:13261866-13320290 GCF_002922805.2 Oryzias melastigma | reverse complement strand
CCAAAAAAAAAAAAAAAAAAAAGTGAGAGCTGCTCATTCTCTCTGACTAAACACATCAGCTGCTGCAGTGTCCACTTCCCGGCTGGACTCCCTCCCAGTCTCTGTGAGGGATTTGTTGCTCGTGTGAAACTTTTATTTTGAAAGGCTCTTTCTTTTTCTGGGATGGAGCGGTATTGTGCAACGTGCGTCCCTCTCATGTGGTTCTGGCAGATGTATCCTGCTCTCAGTGTGGTTTCCCACTCTTTCACTGCCTCGTCTTAACCAACTAAATGTGGCCCAGCTCTCCATCGCTGCCATTCCTTTCCCTCCACGCCGGAGCTCAGGAGGAACGCTTTTCCTCCTTCCGTCCACTTTTCCCAGCGCGAGGATCAAATGAGAGGGGAGCGGAGAGTTTCAGTTTGGCTGGTACGAGGAAAGTCATTTATTTAAAGCGTCTCAACACCACTAATTATTTGCTGCAGCCCTGTTTTTTTCCCCTCCTCGTGCATTTTAATTAGCAGCAGTTTTTAGTAGCGGACCGCCTGTGCTAAATTAGCTGCCTCAGAGAAAGAAAGGGAAGCTAACTACACACTTCATCATTTTGCACCTCGAGAGCGGCTCAGGAATCCCGCTCATCCTCGGGAAGACGGTTTTCCGTGAAAGATGCGTTTGACCTCTGACTCTGGTGTGTACAACACCGGGAAAACAGGAGTGTGTGCGCGCTTCTCACACACACTCTCCCACACACTCTCGCAGACACTCAGCAGCTAAACTGGGTTATTAGAGCGATTTACATCATAATGCAGGCGTCTGGTTGCTTCAATGGCGTTGTGTGTGGGAACGTCTTGCCTGGAACAGCTGTACGCTCAGACAGGAACAGAGAAATAGACGCCGTACTTCTCCTCTGATGTCCGTGTGAAGCCGGGCAGTATTTTAAATATTCATCATTTCTGGAGTGAAAACTTTTAAACTGTTATTCTTTTATTATTATTATTTTGCAGCAGCACAGAAAGAAGAACGAAAAAAATGCCTCACAGGCTGAATTTGCCTGACACTTCCAGTCCCACAGCTGACAATTAAAACCAGTGTTTTTCTTCCTTCACTCCGCCCATTAGCTTTCATTCTAGTCGACCCCAAACTGACAGAGGAAGGAAAAAAAAGCCTGAAATAATCGGCTGCAGATTCAGCACTGATTTCATCTATCATGTCATGGTACTGGTGGCAAAAAAGGAAGGAATGTGTTTTTAGTAAAATGGCTCTCCAAGCAGTGGAGCAGAAAACAAAAATACATTTGGAAATATTTTGGAATCAAATCCCTGCCGTGATCTGGATTTGGAATCGTCTTCACAGATCATGATAAAAGGATTCTTCTCCGTCCTTTTGCAGCTGCTTTTGTGACTTCTCTGTGTTTATGCTAACAGCTGCAGGATTTTGAGGGCCGATATTTTCATGTCGGACCTGCAAATTGAAGAAGAAGCACACACACACACACACACATGCACACACAGAGATGCCCGGTGCTCTCCACTCGCCCATTTATTCTATTAATCCCTGACTGAGATGAAAATTCTGATTATAATCCCTGAGGCGCCCCTCACTCAGACACAGCATTGCTAATGTCTCCAAAGAGACCAGCGTACGTGTATATGTGTGTGTGTGTGTCTTTTTCTATCAATATTCTCCTCCTACATAAAAAAACGTTAAAATTGAAAATCTAAATGAATTCTTCGTGGATTATTTCTGCGGTAAATACACTTTCAAATGTCCGAAAATTGATTTCTCCTAATTAAAATAAAGACGGTGCAGAAAATCCATTTCAATGTATTAGGATGGATTTGAATATGGGGGAGCTAAAAGCGAGGGAGCGACATATTACAGAGAAATATTGACTGATAAGCTATCAATATTAGCTCATTAACACAGATATTATCGTGGGATGATGAATCCAGACGACCCACAAGTCGCACGTTCCGAGTATTTTTAGTCTGTGATCCACCGATTAGCAATTAGCTTATCAGCTAATGCACCTCAATACACATTAGAGCGTTTTTAGCACTGTCACCGTCTGGCTGTGGCCCCTCATTTGGCTCATTTCAATCAGTCGATGCAGATTCAGGACAGCCGATGGACATGTTTGTTGTGTGTGTGTGGTTGTGTTTTACTCACTATACTGCAAAGAAATGTAGAAATAAGCCAAAAATTCTTCCCTCATTGGCAGATTTTCTTTAAAAATTTCTGTCCATATTGTTATTAAAGTCAAGATATTTTATTTTAAGAAAGAAAGTCTTGACATTTTTTCTCAAGTAGCGCTTAAAAAAAAAAAAACTTTATTGATAAGTTTTTTTTTCTTGCAAGACAGAAAATAAGATTTTGTTTTTCTTGAAACAAGAGTCATTTTACTTTCTTAAGATTTGGGTTTTGCAGTGTGATCTCCAGCTGCTGTCTTGCATCTTTAACTGGAGTGTGAACTTGTTGACAAGTTCAAAGCATTCACTGTCACAAAGACCTGGACGCGTGTCCACAGTCCAGGCGGAGCCGCCGGGGGGGTGGGACCGTGCGGGAGAGAAGCAGTGACACCAAGGCCTGTTGCTTGATCCTGTTTAGCTCAGACACCCACAGACCAGCTCCTCCATTTGGTTACGTAAGACGGTATTAGAGCAGGAGAGTGCTAACTACTGCAAACGTCACAGTGTGTCCCCGCGTAGAGGGTTACTGCACTCGTTGAATATTCATGAAGACGGCCCGGCTTTTAGTCCTGAGCACATTTCCCTAAACTCCGTGAAGTCCTTCATCCCTGTCACATCCTCAGAGAGACTTTTGACTCCTCCATAAGGCAAGTCAGGAACAGATGATGCAGGATTAACTTGTGCGACCTTTGACCTCAGTATATGCAGAATAAAGCTATTCTATTTGCGATTGTCAAAATGTTCCCAGTGGTTTTTTATTATTATAATTATGCAGTTTTTAGCCCAAATCACATCTGATCTTTGGTGTAGAGAAAGCCTGCCCACACTTCCCATCATCCATCTGCTCAGGGGCCCTCTAGCTAGCTTACAGCCCCTCACAACACCAAGCTAACATTACAAGAAAAATGGTGAGCAATATCAGAGCTGTACAGTTTGAGCCAGAGACCTGCTCAGAAAATCAAAGATGTGTGTGGATCTGGTCTTCTAAAAGTAGATGTATTAGAATGTTGTGTATTTTGAATGTCAGGGCTCTCAAATTTACCTTGGGACCACTGAAGGCAGAGTATGGCTCAGTCTGGGCTGTATGGGGTTACATTTATGCCAAATTATGTTTTTGCATCCACTATCTATATGTTTGGTCCATTGTCTATGTCTACTGAACAAGTTTATTGAACATTTCGTCATGTCTATGTGCTGATAAGCAATATCTTCTGCGTGTCCTGTGAAACAACAGGAGCTAACGATGCTAGCAACTGTTGCTAAGGACTTTTCTGAGGACAGATCCAACCAAATGCAAATGCAAAGTTTTAAGCATAAAGCAAAGAAGTCTGGAAACGCAGAAGATATTGCTTAATAGACACTGAACTTTCATATTAAGGCGGGGGCCGCAACATATCGACTTGTGGGCCACAAATGGCCATCTTAAGACCCCTGTTCTACGTCAAACATTAGGTTTTTTTTAAATGACATTTTTTGTCTGCTCATAAATCACAACAATTTGAATAAAGAAATATTCTTTATTCTTTATTTATGTCTTCCGCCATGAGAAAAATGCCACACGAATGCATTTTTCATCAGAGTGGGTCTATTGTCCCTCCATGCTGGTAGATCTGGATGGGATCTAGAGGTTCTCCTCCTCCATGACTCAAACTGAAGGCCTTGTAAAAGACTTAAACTGATTTCCCCCTCCTCCCATGGAAGTTGGGAGTGTAAAAAAAAAAAGAAAGAAAAACACAAGGATCAGTTTGGAACTGCAGCTTATGATGGCGCAAATCCAAAATCCAGGGGAGTAACGCGTGTGTGGCAGCCTGCTTGGACAGGAAGTGATGCTGAAGAGGGGCAGAAGTGGCCTCCGCCGCGACATCAAAGAACCGCCCACCCGCCAAGCCTGCCCGGCTTTCTGTGTTTACAGTGGCGGCAGTGCGCCGGTGACGTCAAGCGGGCCCCGCGCACGCGGCGTGTGACGGAGGATTGTTTATTGATCTGGCTCATTGTGTTTATGCGAGCAATCTGACATCCACGCTACATTTACCTCCTCGTGGTGAGAGCGAAAGCTGCTGTTTTTGGCTGGCTGTGTGTGTGTTTGTTCACACACACACACATCCACACACACAGAGGTTGCAAGTGTAACTCCGCTCTCTTATTATGTTAAAGGACTGTTCATAAAACTGTTTATACACTACAAAGCTTATTTATATAGGCCACTGGATTACAGGCTGACTCTATATGCCACACACGCATGCAGCCACAAATGCACACACACACTCTCATGCAGACATCGTCAGATATGTGCTCACTCATCAGTGCTTCGCCTTACTTTACCTGTCATTACTCAAAGCACGTCCACATGTTGGTCAGAGCAGGACATCAGCTGTTGGAGTGTCAGTGTGTGTGTTTGGGAATTCGGTTTCATGTTGGCTCAACTGCTACTACAACCCCACAAAGCCAGCACGCACTCACACAAACACGCCGCCGTCCACCCGCCGCGTCTGCCTCCAACGTTTGGGGGAAAAAAAAAAAAAAAATCAGGCTTTCCATCAGCGACGGCGCTTTCTTCTCCTTCCACTCGACAACCGTAACAACGCTCCGAGCTAAATCCAGTCAGAGCAGACTTTTTGGGGAATTTTATTTCTTTGACTGTGCTGCAGCTGCATGGGGAAATGCACTCAGGCAGCACAGATGACGCCAAAATCAATCTTTTATTCATTAGCTTGAAAAAAATGAACCTTTTTGCTGCAGATAAGATAAATATATTGAGGTATCAAGGGGTTAAAAACTGATTTTTACCATTTTTATTAACCCTTTAAACCCAGTGATCCTTAAACACATTTTTAATGTATTGTAACTTTTTAAACTGGCTCACGCCGCTTTTCTCCAAAATCTACTGGAATTACATTGATCGTGCTAACATTTCACGTTTCACATTCCACTTTCAGTTGCTGAAATATCTTTTATTTTGAAAAAAATAAAAACGCTTTTCATTTTTACTTCAATTTTCGTGCTTGTCTTCTGATAATAGTGGGTCGCATAACACTTACGGATTGTGAGATGTCTTTGCATCCCCCTGTTGCATGCTTCCCTTGCAAACACCTCCCGAAAACTAAAGATTTACCAATCCCGAAGACAATCGCAGACGTGCAGCCGCCATGCAGAAGGACCCCCCCCCCCCCCTCGCCCAGCACCAGCAGCAGCGCTGACTTTTCCTGATAATTTGCGGAGGCTCATTTGAATTTTAAGCGCTACTTTAATCTTCAAAGCTCAGATAGCTTTATGAATATGCATGCAGTGGGCAGACTTTAGTTCATTACCTAGTTGTAAATTCTAATGACCATTAGGTCCTCACAGTAATTGCCAATTGTTTTGCATTTTTGATTGGCCTATTACCATGCGCATTTGTGGCGCACATCAGCCACGCTTGTCAGAGCCGGCATGTCAGTGTGTGTGTGTGTTTCAGTGAGCACTTTTTTTTTTTTTTTTGTGCCTTTGGGTTACAGATGTGTTTGTGGGCTGGCTGTTTTTTAGGCTAATATAAATGAAAGCTGCATTTTTTTTTTTTTTTTGTAATTGCACAAAGACTGAGAGGCGAGTCGGAGATTGGACACATTTAATTTACATGATGTCTCGTCTGTTCCCTCATTACACTGCTTGTTTCTCACCAGCACACACACACACACAAATTACACCCAATGTGAACCATCTGGCTCCTTCTTGTACGTGCCCGTCTTGACGTGGTAAAATGATTTCTCAATGCCCATCTCTCTCCTTCTCCTTTTCTGTCAGCCCTTCTTTGGGTTTCTCCTTGAACAAACAGATGTCGTACCTGTCTCCTCTCTCTTCCTTCTGCTGCCACCTTGGAGACAGTGATTGGTCTTTCTAATTGAGGTTTTCTGTGAAAATGGAAGAAAACTAAAAGTGAAAGAGACAAAGAAAAGGATTTTTTGTTGTTGTCTCTCAGCAGAGAAAACTTTTTTTTTTTTTTTTTTGCACCTGCTCATAAAACCAACTTGCTTTTTTCCGTCTTGCAACTTCCTTCCTGTGAGGAAAAAACAAAAGGAAAAAGGTCTAAGGCCGCTTTACTGTCATCTAGAGCAGGGGTCCCCAAACTATGGATCCGGCCCTCCTCCACATTTGAGGAGGAGCTACGTTGACATTATCTTTGTGTTTAGTCGACCTCTTTTGACTCTATGTAAATGCACATTAGGGGTTTAACAATGAATCGACTTCTATTCCGATGATTAAATCAGATCCATCGTCTAAGAAAAGTTGTTAATTGAATCGACTAATAAAATCGTTTCAAAGTGAAACAAATCATTTACACTCAAAGTAAGAAAACACCATTTGGATTGAGATATGTTAGGTTTATTTTACAGTGGACAACACACATATAATGGTAACACAAAATGATCAACCATCATTATAGTCAAAAGTGTTGAAACACTTTGAATTTAGCAGTCATGTGACCATACGGTGTTTTAGAATGTTCTAATAATGTTCTGTTTGTATTATTTTGATGTGGAAAAACAGCAGTGAACTAAAATGAATTAAACTAAAATGTGAATTATTGTTTACTGGTTTGCAAACATGTTTAATTTACACTTTTGCAAGAAATACAAGGAATCTGGAAAACTTTACCTGCACTGTTCAGTACCAGATATTTATCTCTGAGTCTCACCGGCTGAAGTTTTGGTTAAAGATGTTCTGGATACATTTTTGGTCAGATAATCGGATCAAAATGATATGTAGCATGAACCGTTACATCCCTAACACATAGTGGTTATATGCACATTTTGGGCCTCCACGTTCAAAATTCTCGCTTTCATGAAAGTTTCTATGACTATTTTTGGGCTCTATGTGCAAAAAAAGTACACACATTAAACTAGGGCAAACTTTGACCAATCAGGGACTCGGATTTGGAAATCTCAATAATTTGTAAATTGATCATGGAGGAAAAATATATAATCACTGGAGCAAGATGTACACCACTCTGACATTTGGCACCAAGCCTCTTCTAACTGTAGGTACATGCGCTAGTATCGGGTAGCGACAGTTCAGTGTAAACACCATAGGATGAACACGATGTGTTCAAGGACCGTAGCATTATATGTAACCAAGGAATTTAGTAAATGACAGCAACAAACAGGGGCGTCCGGCACATGTTCTAACGTTTACATTCGTCTTTGTTTCTTTTCTTTTCATGCCTTTAACCTCCATTTCCTCTCCCAAACACACACACTTCAGCGCTTCCTCCTTGCAGTTTGAGCTCCATGAGTGAATCCAAACGTACGCCACGATGAAAAGGAATTCTTAATCACCCAGAGAGGGAACAAACAGCCATGTAGCTGAAGGAGTTTGGGTCTGGTTGGGAAGGTTTTTAGGGGGTTTCTCTGGTGGGACTCAGAAGGCTTGTTTCCTGAGGTCCCACACACACACACACACAAACACCTCTGGCTGCTGTTCCTCATGACAAAGTAGTTAATATTCATCTGGGAAACTGAATCCAGAACACAGCTAAATTATTAAACCTATGAACTTTTTAGGCAGTAAGATGAACTGATGAGCCACATCGATGAGATCCTCCTCTTCCTCAGCTGCATGTTCGTGTGCTCATGGTCTCTCCTTGTGCCTGGTGATTGGTCTTTAGCCAAGGGCATGCATAATTGATCCCCTACCTGCGATCATTTTCTTGATGTAATTGCCCTGGTAAGATATGATGAAATCTAATGGATAATTTATCCCAGAAAAAGACATCCCTTTAAGGCCTTCTTGTTTTGAACTGGGATGTCTTCCAGGTTAAGACGGCTAATATTTTAAATCTTTAGGGATTTTATTCTCAAACTGTTTGAAATTCGGACCATTATGTTTAGAATTTCTTGTAAAAAAAATGAGTTTAACACATAAATTATTGTCTCTTCTGTGAGTCAACCTGTCCTCAACAACAACAACAAAATAACTAAGGGGTTCTACATGTAAATAAATCATCTTCTTAAATAAGTACTGAAGTGTGAACGAGACACAATTTCTTGAGTTCACACTGTTTAAAAAAACATAAAAAAGCCAGGAGTAAAGGTGGAGTTCAAGAAGAGGAACTGGAAGATCTTTGTTTTTATTCTTTTTAATTCTGGTGGGTGATCCCTCCACTCATCCCTGGCCTTTTTCTTTTCTTTATTTTTTTTTATTTTTTTTGCATTGGCCTACAGATGTGTTCCGGCTTGTTCTGGACGCTCACACACATACCTAAAGCTGCCTTTTAGCCTTTGTTTAACTCCAATCTTTAGTCTTGGAGCTTGTTAAAAAAGATTGGCTCAGAAGTGGACTTTTTTTTACCCGTCTGCCGATAGACAGGCAGGACAAAGACACACACACACACACACACACTCGTAGTGTTTATCTTTGCAGCGTGCGGGGAAATGCAGGCCCCACTCTGCAATGCTGGGAGAGGTGCTGAGAGAAATGAGGGGAGGGGAAGAAGAAGACTGATAGACGGAGATGGGAGGAGAGGGCATAGGGGTAGAGCGTCCTCAGGGGATGAGGGGGGGCAGAAATGGAGAGGGGGCAGAGCGAGGAAGGAAAGGTTGGGTCCTGGTGGCGACTGTCCATTAACAGATGAACTTGGCGGACGTCCAGCTGTTTGATGAGGCGGGTGTCACACACACACATACACACACACATCAACATTTACATACTCTGTGTTTGCCTGCTCTGGGTATTAACCCATTGTTGCCTGCAGTGTGGGATCACATTCCCTGTTTTTGTGCGCATGCAGCTCAGCGGAGCCAGTTCAGACTAGTCTGTGTGGAAACGGTGCAGCTAAAGATAAAGGAGACCAACAGACAAGTGAAAAACGGCGAGCGGCGGACTGATGCAGGAGGAAGTAAACCATGTTTATTTCAGCCTCTGCTCGTCCAAGTCGACTGCAACGAGCAGTTGGTTGGGGAAGGAGTTGGAGCGCAAAACGATGAGGGTTGAACGATTTGTGTGAACGCCACATTTCTGAGCTGCTGCATGGCGTGTGCTGTGAATGCCTTGCTTAAGGGCAGGTTCAAGCCTGTCCAGTTGTAACTTGATGAAGTAACTGGCTGCTTCCCCTCTGTCTAATGCAACGTTTTGTGCACTTTTGCTTGACACCTTCTGTCCGGCGGGGCTAAAGGATCTTTTGTGTTACACAGAACTTGATGGTCATTATATATCTAAAGCAGGAGTGTCCTCGAGGGTCGCTGTCCTACATGTTTTTCAACCAACCTGCCATTGAAGCTCCTTATTGGCTAAACACACCTGATCCAGGTAATCAGCAGGAAATAAGGCAGGGTTTCTGGAAAACCAGCAGGAGGCCGGCCCTTGAGGACTGACTTTGGACACTCCTGATCTAAAGCCTTACAACTGCTCTTACAAGTAGATTCAGGCTGTCTGGGGCTGAAAAATGGGCACATTTTTGTGGGGCACGCAGGAGATTCCAAGGTCGCAGACATCTCAGTGAACCTGTTGAGTGAAAATGTTCATGTACATTTTTTTCTATGGGTATGCTGCGGGTGACAGGTAAACAACACGTAAGGGTAAATTAGGTTATATGCAGTGTGTGTAACTTACATTATCCATACAAATACTTTTTGGTACATTTACCACACACATGACAAGAGGTGCTGTAAGGCCCTCCTGTACTCCCCTCAGGATGCAGTCGCTCTTGTCTACGACCCTTCACTGGTCCCAAAAATCCACGGTAGCCTATCAGGTCAACCCTCCCCCATGTGGGTGCGTGTGGCTACTAAGGCTTATTACGATGTGGGATTGTCTCTCCACCTCTATCATGGGTGGAATTCAGTATTTGAGGCTCCTTCTAAATGTGAAGTCAAACTTTTAAGAAGTCTCTCTTTTGATGATGCACATCACACTGGTTTCCATTATCGCTTTCAGAGTGCAGAAACTCCACTGAGTACTGTCATTAGCAAGAGGGGCTAATAGGCTATGTGGTACAGCAGATATTTATGAGAGAAACATGGGTAAATGTCTTCAGGAGCTTGTGTGGCAGTTGTGTGTCCATGTCAATATAGGCTGGGCTTGTTGTTTCTCTGGAGACATATGTGGATACTTTAGGAGAAAAGTAAAGTTAGTGTTTTTAATATATATATATATATATATATATATATATATATATTCTCCAATTTATTTGCAAAACTAAAGGTTAATGTTAATGTAGGTGACCAAAGGCTTGAATTTGTACAGTGAGAGGAAAATCGGCTACTTTTAGCAACTAGAAGAGTAATAAAGCGGTGAAAGGAAAAGAGGATCTTTCATGCATTTAAACAGGAAGTTTTCCTTTATTTTCTCCATAAAAAGGCTTGTTTAGGTTCAAAAACACTGCCAAAGAAGTCCAAAGATATAAAACACGAGTTTTGTTTTGGAAAATCCAAACTAAAGATAGGAACAATTGCGTTTTTAAAGGAGAGGTGAAAAGATCTCTATCCTGTCTTCCCTGAGTTGAAGAGTTTAAAGAAGGTCAATTCTGATGTTGCTTTAAATATACTATGACCTACAGTCATGTACAGTAAGATCTGGGAAGTTCCAGTTACTCTTGTGTTTATACCAAACAGAAAATTCTCAGCTGTGTGTAAACAGACGTCACACCGATGTCCTTCAGCGTGGGTGACTGGACGTGTGCAGGTCACACATAGAAATTAGGTGTCCTCTAGTGACTCTCACAGGACCAGAAACCGGAAACTGTGTTCTGGATGCTCTCAGATGGACTGGTGACTCATTCTGTGTACTGGATGTGTGTACTCTGCCTTTGACCAAGAGTGGCTTGGTATAGGCTCCAGCAACAATGTGACCCCGAAAGGGATTAAGTGGGATTAGAAGATTGATGGATGGATGGGTGGATGGGTGGATGGATGGATAGATGGGTGGATGGGTGGATGGGTGGATGGATGGATAGATGGGTGGATGTGTTCTGGACTGTGCACCAACTAAAGGAAATGCAACATTAATGTTTGTTTAATAAATTCCAAAATATCTTAGATATACATTTGGAAGATCAATTTTGAATGTTGGCAACAAGTATTTGTTCAATATATAAAGTTGCAGTAAATGGAGGAAAAGTTGGAATTTCAGCTTAAGGAAGTTAATGTTTAGACAAAGTGTTTCAAATGGTTTTCTGAACACCTGAAAATTCTATTAGTGTCCCATAAGAACTAAATCTGGCAGTTCTTGGGGTTATCAAATTCTAGGTAGAAAGGAAGTAAATGCCATTTATCATTTACTACAAGATAAGTCATTTCCAAAGTGGTTGCTAATGCCCGTGTAAATGAGCAATTATATAAAAATTGTTGTTGGTTTTTTAGAAGGTTTAGAAACTTACTTGAATTGTGGTGGGATCCCTATCCTGGTTTTCTTGTTGATGAGGGTTTAGTTTCACTTGTAGTCTAATGCTGGTGCAGTTTGGGACCTGCAACAGACCATGTAATAGACGGTTAAAATACAAGGAATAAAACAGCCCATAAAAAATGTTAAATCTACAGTGTTCCATCACTATATCACTATGTTCACCTTCCTCTGTCTTGTTGTTTCACATTTTTTTTAAGTGCAATTTTGCATGCTTTTTTTTTAAACAGTTCATTGTAGTCTGCGTCGTGATTGGCTCCTGTAGAGATGTGTGGAGATCTCAAAATCTACATAAATCTCACATCATGATCAGATTTTGTTATCTTCTTGACAGTTTTCGATAAAAGTTTAAACTTTGAGAGTTTAAACAAACAAGAAAAGTGTGAAAATGTTCATATCTGTCTGACAAAAAGCCTTATAAAGTGTGTAGTGAGGGGCTTTTAAAACATTTATTTTCCTACTTCATGGATTTTACCTATTCCAGGTTTTTTATGGAGCGTATTCCCCTCGATAAATGAGGGAACATTGTTGTAACAGCTAAAAGCAAAATTGGAAGAGTAATCTCATTAATAATTGGTCGTTTGTTGTAACTGCTCAGCATTTTCAGGAGGTTTGAATCACTCAGTGATGTAGGAAAACAAAACAAAGGTGTGGCATCTTTTGACTTTCAGTGGCATCTAAGATCTAACTTCAGGACACTTCCTTACAAATTACCAACCTTGACCTTAGAAAAATATGGAACAAAGGAAGAAGTGTATTACACAATTTATGCCATTCAAGATGATCCTGATCAGCACTCCAGTGTTAGTCATCAAAGTGTTTTTTGTCCTGCAGAATTAGCTGGGGAGTTCATCTTTTTGTGAACCTGTTATGGCAGGTTTATACTCAAATAGCATCATTGTTGGGTAGATTTTTACCATTTCTGCTATTTTCTTTGAGTTTTGTGAAACACTTGTTTTTTCTTTTATAATGAGTGACTTATTTACATCTCTAAATGCTTTTTCAACTAAATGTAGTCATTTGTTAGTTTGTGCCGAAGTGCTGCTGGACAAATCTAACTCTGAGCCTGAAATGTCATTTTGACACGTGACTTCTTCTACCCCAGAGGTGTTTCATGTGGGTATTTGCATCAGGGTCTTGGCAATGTTGCTAAGATCAGTGATTGTTGCCGCAAATCCGGTATAGGCAGACCATAATTTCAGCACACGGTCGCATGCACTCCCCAAGGCTTGTAAGTGGTGTTACTTACCGGTCTTACCTTGTGGTCATATCTCTGCACGCCCCCCATCTGCAGGCTGTTTGTGGCAGCTTTTGCTGCATTAAAAATGAGAGCTGTTTGGCTTGGAGCTACCATATCGGCCACCTTCTTTTCTGCCGCGCTCTAATCTTATGTAAACACAGCAATCAGCTCCCAGCTCACTCTGGCAGATGCAGGCCAGCAGTGATGTGCCAGTGTGATATATCCGTCTAAAGCCCGGATTAAAAGTTTGGAGGCAGGGGGCGGTTAAGGGGAGGGGAGTTTATGCTGGAGTTGAGGGGTCAGCTGTCATCTTTTTAGTGTATGTCTATGTGAGGCAACAAAAAGAAGTCTGAAGGGAGGCCAGAACTTGAATCTGTTTTGGTACGGTGGCCTGGAAGTACAAATTACACCGACAAATCACTCAATGCAAAAACATAGTAAAGATGAACAAAAAAATAAAAAAGCAAAATTAATATTTATAAAATGCTTTCTAGAAACCAAAACACAATAGAAAAAAATAAAAATAAATAAAAATAAAATGTTTCGAGAAACAAAAGTAATTTCCAGAAACAGATTAGATGGTGACGTTTGTCCATTATTTCAACCGAAAGTTATTTGGCATGAAATTATACTGGATATGCTCCGTACTAATGATATAACTTTTATTAGTATACAGATATGGAAGACAAATTTGAAAAAGTCAAACTTAAAAAAACAATCAAACATCACCATCCAGTCAGTGATCTCCTTTTCCGTTTTTGTTTTTTGTGTTTCGCTTTTTAACCTTTTTTAAATTTGGAAATTAAATTTTATTTTATTATAGTTTTCTGGAATTGTTCTTTAGTTTTTAGAATTTTGCAGTGATTTCTAAAATGTATATATTTTCTAAATGTGCTTTACTTTTTGATTGTTTCTGTTATGTTTTCCATTGAGTGATTTGTTAGTAGTCCTGCTTTTTATGAATGAAACTGTCAGAAAACTTCGACATAGAAGGTTTGACTTGTTCATGCTTTAATTTACTAAGGTTAGAAATTTGAATACATCACAATATCTGATAATCACAAACAGAAGGAATGTAAAGTTTGGATCAGAATAAGAATCTTAAGATAAAAAGGAATGAAGAGAGAAAAGGACATTTAGCTGAAAGAGGCATGTTATGATGTGACCCATGTACCAGAGAAAGCATATGTCTTCCAAAGAATATTTTATACATCTGTGTGTGTGTGTGTTTGTGCACGTGTCCGTGGCTCTCTGAGTGTATCTGTGTCTGTGAATGATCTATGGTTTGTGTTTATCGCGCCATATTTCGGCCTGGCCTGCCGTCACCGACGTATGAATGATAAATTGCGGATGTCCATCGGATTCACCCGAGCACCTGTGGTCCCTCGCTCCCCAGGCAGCGTGGCAAGAGAGCAGATAAAATAAATAAATAAATAAAACAGGTAAAGCGAAGAGAAAATAAACATAAACACCTCTCAAGGATACATGAGAATTTATTTTTTTTAATGTCCTGACTTTATTAAACCTCTTTATGCTGCAGTCTAGATTTGATGCTTTTTGCTTACATATGAACACAAAGACATCAAAAACCGTCTGGGAATATCTGGATGATAACGATGGTAGTTCTGTGAACATTTTTAAACTTATTTTTAATCTAAAAGCTTAAACAGCTGCATTTCCCGTCCGTGTTGCTTCCTTTACCTTGTTTGCCTTTTTTTAATCTCCTTTTAAAACTGCAGCTTTATCAAAGAGGAACACTTGCGTATCCTTTCTTTATCTACCTGCTTTTATCAGCTGCTTATGAAGTTCTTCAACTGCAGATAAAGGAGATTTGAGGTTCCCACTCCACCGGCAGGTTATTGTTCGATGGGTAAATGAAGATTATCTAAAGGGAGGATGCGATAAAGTAGCAATGATTTTAGGGATCAGACGCCGTCTTGTTTTAGAGTTCAAGTGTTTCTAACCGGAAAGGCGACAAATGGAAAAAAAAAAACAGGCAGCACAAGGGTTGGATGTCAGACCTGACATGAACAGGTTTTTCTTCTCACTATAAGGGGAACTAAAAGGCTTTAAAAAAAAAAAAAAAAAAAAAAGAGGTACTGCGCCTTATAATACTAAGCTCCTTAAGTCGTATTGCATAGCGATTTTAAGAGATACATGGCATTCTGTCAAAATGTTTGGTGGTATTGTGAGTATGCTAACATGGCTAACATGTAGTGTGTCATATTGTGCTTTTAACGTGTTGTAATTAAGGTTTTGAGTTAGCAAAGTCATAGTAATGTTTTTATTATTACCACAAGATTTTTTACGTGTTAATAACAAGATTAGGAGTTAGCGTGGTAATGATAATGTTTGTTGTCGGGGTATCACGATACTTTTTAATGTGTTGCTAAGAAGATTAGGAGTTAGCATAGTCACACAAACAAGATTGGGAGGTAGCGTAGTTACAATACTGTTTGTTTCAGCGGTATCAGAATTTTTTTACCTGTTAATAACAAGATTAGGAGTTAGCATAGTCACAGTAACGTTTGTTGTAGTGGTATCAATCTGAATTATTTATGTGTTACCAATATGCTAGGCAGTTAGCAAAGCCACAGTAGTGTTTATTTTAATGGCGTGAGTCTCTTTTTTTCTTTTTTTAACATGTTCCTAATAAGGCTTGAAGTTAGCATGTTAGTCAGTGTTTGTTTTATCAGTATAATTCTGTTTTTTTTGTGTTTCAAGCAAGGTTGGCAGTTACAGCACATGTATTATGAACACGCTAACGGCAGTAACGCAAACAACTTCCAGAGGTGAACGTAGTAAATAAAGTCGGACAGACTTTCCTCTGACTTTTAATGTGCTTAATACCTCAATGCACTGACAACATTTTAAGAATGGATTATTTATCGACGGTCCGCCTTAAAACCCGATATGCCCCTATTAGGTTGAAAGTATGGTAAGTGAAAGTAATCATGATATCAAGGAAATGAGAAATAACTCCCCTGACCATGACTTTTATGTAAATGTTTCTCTTTTTTTTTGAAGCAGCTGCTGTTAGATTTGTTTGTCAGAAATAACTTGTCAGGTGGGTTTCAGTTGTGTTTGCTTGACTGGCTGCGTTGTGGAGGCTCTCACCCCGCCGTCCCTCTGCTGTGTTGCTGTTTGTCTCAGTAACAGTAAATACCCTTGCTAACTGACACAGATCCACCTTTCTACTTGGCCGAGCACACAGAGAAGGGCAGCTCTGTGCGTATGTGTGTGTGAGGGAAAAAGTGTATTCTCCAGTGACCCTCTGCCCTCTGGTTTAAAGGGACTGAGTGAGCACACACACACACTCCCTGCAGCTTTTCCCTTTTCAGAGATAAAACACAGGTTTAATCTTTGACACCGTGTCCAAACTGGCCTCTTTGCAGGTGAGAAAAGCCTCCTGGGGAGTGTGTTTGTGTGTGCGGGTAACTGTGTGTGAGAAGCTGTTAGTTTCGCTGTAACCTAAATGTGGAGGACAATAGCCTGCAGGCTGTGTGTGTCTGTACTGTGTACTGTACAGGATGTCTTCTTTGGTGCCTCTTGTGTTTATGTGTTCCAGATTTTTTTCTTCAGTGTGCTTCACACCTTCTGCCTCTGGTTCTCTTTGTATGATTCAGTGATATAGTTAGATTTTGCTCATTTACATACATACATATATATTTCAATAATTAGTTATTTCTTTTCCCTTTCATGCATCTGTAAAAACTCATTTTTTTGTGAAATCAGTTGCAATGATGATGCAAAAACAAAGTAACTGGAGTCTTGTTTGTAGAATTTGATTTAAGAAGATCAAACTTTGCTGCATTCTATCTACTAGATATTTATCTATGAAAAAGTTAAATTCTCTTTTTTTATTTATGAAAATTGGGTCAAATGTTCTCAAACAAGACAGTCTTTTCTGTGTGAATAAAAAGGAACCAGTGCTAACGGCTGTGAAATCTCAGCTGAAGGTTTCTGTGTGGAGTCGGGTCTTCCTGAGCTGGGGTGTGCATTCGATGCACTCAAAAACACAACATCGCTTAAAGCATTTTTTCTACTTCTTAGTTTAAACATATTTCTACACTTGATATAAGATAAAACTAAAGTAAAAGTAGCTTTTTATTACCATGTAACAACTTGTTTGAAGATAATGAACCTTGAATATCTTGTTGAGTCATTTGGTCTTGAAAAAAAATATTTTAAGTAATCTTTAATGAGACACATTTTTTTTTACTCATTATTTACAAATATTCGTAGTTTATCTTAAAATGTGTAATTCTAGTCAAAATTTAATTGATCTGATGTAAAGACAGTTGGACTGTACTTGATATCGGATATTTTTTGGAGGAAAAGTATAAGCGCATGTGTATGTGTATTCATCTGC
The DNA here is from genome assembly GCF_002922805.2 of Oryzias melastigma. NCBI lineage: Eukaryota > Metazoa > Chordata > Actinopteri > Beloniformes > Adrianichthyidae > Oryzias > Oryzias melastigma. Next base: position 13,303,141 of record NC_050526.1, on the reverse strand, counting down.
TTATTTTGAGGATAACACTTTTTTATCTTTTATCTAAAGTTTAAATTGAGCGGTGTATCTAAATATTAGTTGTTTTTTTATTTTAAGATTCAGTTTTGTCTTAAAAAAGTCAGCACCTCATTTTTTTTCAAAATCAAACCAAGACAAATTCTAGTAGCTCAATTGGCAAATTTACTATACTATATTTCTTATACACTTGATTTGAGGAGGACATATTTTTTTATTGTGGATACTCCATGTCGTCATTGACAGAGTAAACCTTTAGGGTTCTGATGGATGTTCTTTGCCTCATGGCAGCTGGATTAGGCACAACTCAAAACAGAATAGATGCATGTTTTTAATGGAATGATACCTGAAAATATATTTACAAAAATGTATGAAAAAAAAAAAACAAGATGTGCCTTGTAATCCCAAAGCTCCTTCTAAATTAAATCCTTCCTGTTGTGCTTTTTGAAGCTGAAGTGAGTTTGAGATGTAAACAGCACTCTGTCAAGACTTAGTGCTATTGTAAATATGCTAACAGGGCTAATGTGTAGCGGTGTTCCAACAAGGTTGGGAACAGTCCTGTGTGTTTTAGTCGTATCAGTCTGTTTTTTATGAGGTGGGAACAAGGTTTGGTGCTATTATGAATATGCTAACGTGACTAATTTGTTGCGATGTCGAACTGTTTTATTTAAGGTGTTTTTAGCAAGTTTGTGAGTTAGCAAAGTCACAGTGACGTTTGTTTCAGAGGTATGAGTGTTTTTTTTTTACGTGTTGCAAACAAGGTCTTGTGAATATGCTAACACGGCTTACGTGGCTAACGTGTAGCATGTTAAAAACATGTTCCAGAGTTACTGTGAACGCAGTTAAAGTCTGACTGACTGACGGGCTTATCTCTTAATATTTTGTCTCGCTTGACGCACCTCATGATTTAAACACAACATATTTGAAAATAGACCATTCATCATCAGTGCAGAAAATATGGTGTTAGCTGATGACTGAATACATTATTCTGAAATTGTTTTGAATGCAGACGGTTTCAGGGCCTGAGAAAGCTGGCAACACTTCCTCTTCAGGACATTAAAATCAATCTCAGATGGTAACATGATCATCTGACGTGTTGCCACGAGCTAAGCTGACTCTAGGGTGGAAATCAGTCCTGGTGGCCAACTCAAGACTAGAACAGAAACACAGAGGCGGTGTTTTGTTCCTCTGGCTTCTTGAAAATCCCAGAATTCCTGGTTCTGCTGCAGCCTCTGTGATGATAGTGATGTTTCAAATGGAGATATTGACCTTTTAGGAATATTTACCATGTAATGCAATTATAGCACTAATGGATTTGGCCCGCTGATCTTTTTATGCGCTGTGTCAGTGGGCCAGTAAAACATTGCTGGCTTTATTACAACGCTGAGACGCGCGCGCACCGCCCAGACCAGTCGGGCCCCGTGCTCATTTGCGTGTGTATGTTCAACATCTATAATCCCCCCTCCCTTGTGCAATCAAACGCTGGCGCTAACACACATGCATGCACGCAGGCACACGTGCACACCAGACCCCTTATGAGCTTCTGTCTGCCAGGTCGGACGGCAGGCTGCCAGCAAAAGAAAAAAAAAAAAAAAAGAGGGGGCTGTGTTTGGGGTGAAGACTCATCTGCAGGGGTTAGTGAGAGATAGCCACACACACATGGATGAACACACACCCTCCAGCCGCGCTGCCTATTTAGATTAGAAGGGTTTAATAGCTCAACACAGTTCCAGAGCTCCGGTCATCGGTCTCACACCAGTTTTTCAGGAGTGCTGGCTCTTGGGCTGTGGAGTGTTTTTAGATGTTAAACTGGGACTGAGCAGCATGTGATTTCGCTAAGGACGGTTCTGTGTCCAACGTACGACAAGCTCATAAGCATTCATAAAAAGCTATTGTGCATTAAGAAACCTAAGAGAATATCTGCTTTGTTTTTCTGTAAAACTTCATACCGTGGAATGACTTTTTATCATTTTTAAAATTCCACTCCGTTCGTCCCTGATTTATTTTAAGTATTTCCCGTGGAATTATGATGATGTTGTTATTAGGCAAAATAAAAAAATCTGTGTAGTTTTCTAGGACAGTTTCTGCAGAGCAGCAGGAGTTTATCAGAAGTTTGCTTTTGAGTTGTGGGCAGGACCGTTGGGCGCAGACCAACCCCGTACCCCCTTCCTCTCCCCGTAATGAAGCAGGGAGCTTGTCGTCATTCCAGTGTGTTTCTATGTCAAAATGTAGCCCTTATTCAAACAGGATTTTTTTTGTCTGCTCCTGATTCTTAATGATTTGAATGAAGAAAATGAAAATTGTCTTCCATCATCAGAAAAATGCCACAAGAACATGTTAGAAGCATCATTACTTGATTTTTTTGATTATTTATTCAAGAAAGGAACAGCAAATTAGTGATAAAACATTCATAACTGCAAATATATAAGATTATAGCCTTCCAGGCTAATTTCCATTTTTAGTCCCTATAAAGGTTGATGGTCTCCAGGAAAAAGGACAAGTTAAATCAATGCAGAAACAGAAACAACAGATGGGGTTGTCAACAGAAAAACACAACAGCAAATTCATAAAACATAGAAGCAACAATAAAAAAGCATAAAAAAACAAACAAAAAATTAAAAAAGGTAAACAGATGTGACAGGAAAACAAAAACCAAACAAACAGAAAGATTTTCGTCCGAATGTGTCTCTAAGGTTGCTCGGCTTCAAAATCTAAAGGCAGCACATTTAGCTGCTCTTCAGTCCGTTGTGTTCATAGTGTAACACTTCACTGTCCAAGAAAGTCATCCCAATGGTCTTCAATAGAGATCAACTTGTAATTGAAGCGATTACGGCTCCTGAAATGTGCAAGATGTAGAAAACCCATTGATATGTAAAATCTTCCTAAAAATATTCTTTTGAGATTGTGATATCAGAGTTTAAAGGTATTTTATCCTGAGGGACGCTCGAAGAGTTTACAAAGGTTGCTGCTTTTTTTTCTTTGTACTTGAAGAAGTTTCCGTCTTATCCAAAAGAGATCTGTTGGAGTTTTAGCCTGATAAGCTGTAAAACACTTAACCTGAAGTTTCCTCTTGAGAGTCAAGGGGTAAAAACAGGTTTTTCTTGGAACGATTGTATCGGTGTGACAAGAATACATCCATCTTCTGTACTTACTGACACACTTTTAGACTTTTAGAGTCTCTGGGTTGCTGGAGCCTGTCCTGGGTACCGTTGGTAAAGGCGGGGTACACCTTGGACAGATCTGTTTTAGGGCAACACTCTCACTCACATGCATACACAGAGTCACCAATGAAATTATGAAATATGTTTTTGGGCTATTGGAGGAAAATTTAAACTTGCATGAAGAGAACATGCAAACTGCACACAGAAAGGTCCCAGCTGGGATTTGAACCTCTGTGAGGCCATAGAAAACAGCCCGTGACAATAACTGACTTTCCTATAAAAATAAAAAGCATCCTGGGATATTATCATTTTAGTAGATTTTGTCGAGTTTGAAACAATCCCGACCGAAGCTTCATTTTGGGTTTTTATTTTCCAGTTTCCTCTGAAAGTCGTCATCTTAGCGGCTGCTGACAGCTGCAGTTCATCACACTCACTGGTCAGTTCCTCTTTCACACATCTGGCTGCAGGCTCAACAAAAACAGGTACTGAGAGACGCGGACGGCCGCTGAGGCGAAACGCGTCGCCTGCCCTGGGACTAATGCGAGCGTGATTTGTGTGTAAACGACAGCATTTGTGCTCCTCTGTGTTTGTGAGTCAGAGCAGTTGTCTCGTTTAAATATACCAGCAGAGCATGAGAAAAGATTCTCCCGGTTCTTTTCTTGATTGCAGCCACCAGCCCCTCTGACACATATAAGCGCTAACTCACGGCCGGCCCCTGCTGATATTACACCATCTCTGAGGAGCCATCTTAAAGCCAGAAGTGAGTTTACAGAGCCGTGATGGCTGTCCTCTGTCTGTTTCATGTACTCCTGCAGCTCCTTCAAGTGCGTGCCATGCAAAAAAAGAGGAAAAAAGGAGGTGAAGGATCGTATCAGACAAGAAAAGAACAACAGCTTAGTGAAGAAAAAAAGAATGAAATCCTGTCTGAGACGAGGAGGGCAGATGATAAGAAGACACGCCGTGATGTGCAAACGGCAACAGTTAGGCTGTGTCTTTGCAGCATGCCAGTCTAGCCTAAATATGGCACGCTTGTGACACGTTCCACCCCCACACACATTCTCATATAGTTTCTGCAAGAAATATGAATAAATTCCTCCTCACAGTGAGTGAAATCTGCTTTCTCCCTGCACACAACAGTAACAAAAAAATGTAATTTTTGTGACGTTTAAAACAAAAGTGCACAGACGGCGTCGGCGCTCGCTCGCATTGATAAGGGCTAATAACCCAAACAGAACATTCAGTTCCAGGAAGTTTCTTCCAAACATTTGTTTTCACAAAGCACACCAGCTTAGCTTGAGGCTATTGTCTGCAGCCCTATCTCTTTCACTCCAGCCAATGAGAAGGCTGATTCCTAAACAGGCCCTACAGCCTGGGGGGAAAACTGCATCGGGTGGGGGCCATAAATCATACTTTCAGAGTAAAGAGCAGGTTCATTCTACATCTACAAAGTGCAGTTATTTTGAGTTGCAGACTGAAGTGAAAAGAACCTTAAAGTACTGTTAAACGTGCTGCACGGGGAAGCTTTACCGCCACCAAGATTTGGAGCATTTTCAAGGAAATCTTCATCCGTTAGTCAGCCTTTTTTTTCAACACTTTGTAACCAACTGTTAGTTTCTTTTCAGGACGTGCAGCTGCACACGTCACACTGATTTAGAATGCATTGTTTGGTTTATGCGTTTGGTGTATTTATGTTGTTACCCCTGACCCATTGCGTACAGTGGTTTTTCATTTATCGTGGAAGTTACATTCTAAAAATAGCCTAGATGACATCCACCGATTATTAATGATTAAAAGCTGTAAAGATCCTTGCCACACACCTATTGCACTTGTGTGAACTCTCAAAGTTCAAACCTTCATAGAAAAATAAGTTCCATTTTATAGAAAAAAAACAAAGATTTAAGATCTATGTTGATTTGTGAAGCTGAATGTATTCTGCACAGGAGACTCGGCACAGAGGAAATTGATCGACAAAGTCAGCAGCCAATCAGGACGCAGAACCCACTACACTGTAAAAATAAAAACCAGCATTTAAAGTGCCCAGAAAAATATCTGTAAAACAGCAAAACCACAAAAGGTTAACCGCGATATAGCGAGCGAACATTGTTGTTACTCAGATCTGATTTTAGTTTGATACCACAATCTCAAAGTGCATTTACTTGAAACTGAAAGGGTTTTATTGGATAATAATTACATTATTAGCATTGGTATTTACATCTCAATTGCCTTAGTTTAAGTTAAGTTTGGAACTATTAAACATTAGCCAGTCATTTGAATTGTTTTTTTGTTTTAGTTGGAGCTGATGCAGCATGTAAAGATTTTGCTGCAACAACATAAAGTTGTGATAAAGGGCCTGATTTAGAGTGTATTTGATTATTGTGTGTTTCCCTCAATAATCCAGAACACATAGTCAGTCTGAATACACCCAAACGGACCCATCTTTGGAGGTGGTCTCGGTTTGTTTGATTGAGCTCCGGTTCACACAGATCGGGCCCTTAAACTGATTGATTTGCTTGATTGATTGATTTCAAGCTTAGATTGTGAGTCTGAGTTTCAATCTGAAGAGGCTCTGTGCTCAGAAAAAACTGGACCAAAACGTCCTAAGTAATCGGATATTATGGGATGTAAAAAGATTAGAAAGGAAGCAGCCGTGATGATGAGATACAGCAAATTTTGTCAGAAGAATCCAGGCCAATCCAGGCTATCGTGGTGCTGATCGATTCCCTCCTTACCCACACATGTGTTGAATTGTCCATGGGCAAGACACTGAACCCTAAATTTCCTTTTGTGGAAGGTTGGCACTAGCATTCGCCAGCGGAGCCACCATCAGTATGTGAATGCGTGTGTGAGTGACTCTGTGACTGTAAAGTGCTTTGGACCTTTGAGGATTATAGTAAAGCGCTGTACAAGTATACGCCATTTACCATTCCTGCATGTGGTACACATTGGAGCATCTTCAAGAAAGTTCTTCATTTGTTGGTCAGCCTTTTTTCCAACAATCTGAAAACTCTTTTAAACATTTACCCTTAGTGACTTCATTGTCACTAAGAATAATTTAAAGTAATCTCAAATTACGCTATATTAAAAATAGGAAATAATCTCTTGAAGTTTGTGCTGAAAAACAGATGAGATTTACTTGACACCAAACACCACAAGATATCTCCAACTATGACACTTTCTGATAATCCGTAGATCTGCATTTATTCTAAAAATGAGCTTAGTTTTGCAAATTTTGCCTAAAATGTACAAACTATAGCAAAAAAAGGAGAACATCAATAAAATATCTTGGGAATTCACCTTGTAATCTTGTCACTGACAGCCTACAACCCAAACTTTCATAGTAACTGTTTACTATTTCAGATTCTTTGTAAAAGTCTTAGTTTTCTGTTTCATGTTGAGCTTATGCTGCACAAAATCAAAAGCCGTAGAAAGCAGAGTAACCGTAGTAGTTGTGGTTTAAACCATCATGACGTTTCACTACCAGAGCTGCACAGGAGCTCCAGAACCACAAACGTAACTCTAAAACGATCCCTAATACAAACATTCATAATAACAGATTTCATTTCCTGAAAATGACTGAATGAGTAGTTTGGAATTTCACCCATCACAGCTGATCTGCAGTCAAAAAGGGGGAAGTTGTAAGGTGACCTGCTGCTTTCGGGACGGCCTCATTGTTGGGTGTTTTCAGTTTCTGTGATCTCTCCTTTCTCTCTGAACACTCGCAGCGGGCCGTGCGGTTCCTCTGCCTCGCTGCACCACTCAAGATAAGCGTTCAGGAAATGTTCCTTTAACCCGCATGACCCCGGCAGATAGCACCAAACTGAATCCCACCCACCCACACTCACACATGCACGCCTCCGTCCCCTCTGGCTCTTCCTCCTCCTATAGGAAGATGTATAGGCAGGAGAGAAGGGGGCGGTTAGGACACATTTTTTGGCAGCAGTAAGTAGGCAGCATACAGTGTACTCCCCCAACACCCACACACACACACACAAGCAGAACTACATTTCAACTTGATTTACAAGGCTCAGCTGCACAGAATAAAAGATGGAGACTGAGAGGGAAGGCTGGAGTGTAAGTTACAGGTAGCAGGACTGGGAAAGGGAAGAGAAAAAGCTGCCATTGTCGAAGTGCTTGAAACAGAAATGGTGTGGAGTGATTTTTATGGGGTCAGGGAACAGCTGCCCTGCTGTAAAAAGTGCGCTCGTGGTCAGGAGGCATTAATTTGAAGACATAACTGATTGCTTTATGGTGTCCACACACAAAACAGTCGTGCATAGTGCATAAATAAAAAGGAAACAGAGAGGGGAGATTTTCCTTTTTAAAAAGCAGTTTAGCTGCTTCGGGGGCTGTTTTAATTTAACACATTATTTGTCCGTCTCTGCGTGAGACAGCATTTAGTCTGTGAATAAATAAACAGCAAACACTAATTAAAAAATGTTTGGCAAAAAATGAACTTATATGGATGTTTTTAAATAAAAATCCATAAAATAGTCCCTGAACTCACCAGTCGGATGTTTAGTTATGGAATAATGAAAGCCACCCCCCAACTAGCAGCGTTATGATTCAAAATTGAATGTGAATGATTCACAAATTTTGACATTTTTGGTTTAAAACAAACACAGCAAGAGTGAAATCACATAATTGTGGAATGAATGCAATAAATCCTTAGAACTTTGAGTGGTTTTGGTGAGTATGGGTTTCTTTGAGCCCGTATAAAAGACAGGATTTGGTCACAACATTCTGCCAAATCAAATGTGCAAATCATTGAAAGCTGATTTGCTGTGGTGACCATAGACTGTTTATAAGAACTGGACATAGCAAGTGTTAAGGTCCACCATAGGAAATACCTCTAGCCCTCACGAAATCAGGCCAGAGCCCTCTCCTTCACTTCCTGACAACCGGTTGACACCCGTCAACAGTTAGTCCGAGTTGGCTTTGCAACCTGTGGGTACTTCCTATTTGGAATACAAGAGGGGAGGGGTTGCTTAGTCCATTGATATTCATGTCAATAGTAGGCCAAAAGCTGAACAACATTTCTCTCTTTTTTTTACCCTATTTTAGATTTTTTTGTGGATTTATCTTCACATTTTCATTCACAGCTCGTCATATATGGACGTATGGTTTCGGCCCCTTCTGTGTCACTTTTTGGGTGCCCCCAACTCACTGTTCTTTGACATGCTGGCTGTTCCTATTAAATCACGGGTCCTCATCCCTTGGGATGTGGAACTTACGTGGTAACTGACGCGGACCAGTACCAGGTTAGAGTACCGGTACCAGTCCGCGTCCTGAGGATTGGGAACCCCTGATTAGCTTATGCATTTTTTGCCCTGTCTGAGGCCCAGTACCAAGCGGCCCTGGACCGGTACCGGCTCATGGCCCGGAGGTCGGGGACCCCTGATTTTATGGGATTGTATGAAAAAGATGGAATCATTGCCACAAAAAACTGTTTTAAAGATAAATAAAAAAAAAAACAAAAACTCCCAGTCTACAATGTTTTAAGTTACACATATGAAGAAATATGTGGATTTTTTAAAGCACAGATATTTTAAAAATCAGCAAGAATTTTTTTTAAAATATCAAGCTAACTGAGTTGACCAGCACCACGCTTTGGTGCTTCCTGTTGCTGTAAGCGGCCCTGAAACACTTGGCTCTGTCTAAACACTGGACACTCCCCGACTCACAGAATGATCAGCAGCAAAATGCAGCAGGTTTTTCTTCCAGGCGACTGACCTTCATCAGAAAGAGCCTTTTTTTTAAAGGATTGTCTAACAGCTGTTATGAAAATGATGGCCTTGTGGGTTATTAAAAGCTAATGAGGAGGAGAAAGACATGCAGCTCTAAATGTGAGGTGTGTGCGTGAGGGGGTGTGTGTGTCAGTCCCTCAGGGCGCCTGAATGTTTCCTCTTTCTTTTCGTCTTCTGTCTGCTTCATCACGGGACCCTGGAAACATGGCAGAGGTGCTGAATGACCTGCTGTGGATGCTGAGTACGGTTTACACTGTGCGCACAAGTGTGTGTGTGTTTGTTAGATGATGACCGATGTTTGTGTTGCTTCTTTTCTCCTCCTGTTTAAATGGGAGCAAAAAGAGAGACAAGACTGGGGATAAAAAGGGAGTTAGAGGAGAGAAACAGTGTTAAACAGGTATGCTCGAGCAGCTGTCTCTTTCTAGGAAAAAAAAAGGCGTCCATTTGTGTTCAGCTTTAAATCGTGTCTGAACCTGATGAGATTCCCAGCACTTGCCATTTGTAAGGAATGTTCCCAATTCACTGCTTGTCAGGAGGCTCTGCAGCATCAGGAGATGCAGCTGCAGACAGAATCTCCTTTGGTGTGTTGATGGTGTCTGAATTGTTGCACATGATCCTACATAAAAAAAGGGCTAAATATTCTTGCTACTTAAAGACCCACTTCAGTGGAAATCATGTTTTTGAACATGTTCTTGTGGCATTTCTCTGATGATAGAGGACAAAATTAAGGATAAAATTGAATTTCTGACTGTTTTATATTCAAATCATTGTGAATTAAGAGCTTATTCGTGACATAGAAAATACACTCTGACCCGAGCTTCTAGCAATCAGAAGGGAAAGCGGGGTGGAGTTGCTCCACAGGAACAGTCCCGCCCACAACTTAGGCAAATTTCTAATGAACTCCATCTTTTTTGAAGAAATTATGTCCTAGAAAATGACACAGATTTTTTTAATTTAAGCTAAAATGTCATTATTGTAATGAAAGGACCACTGGGTATGTTTTTACACTAGATCAAAATAGATTATGTATTTTTTTTCTTGTTTATGTATTTGCTTACATTCAGTATTTTGAATCAGGGATCCTTTGAATTTTTTTTTACAGTTTGCATTAAAGTGTCTCTTTTGTGTGCTTTTTAATAATTTTATCACACATTCTAACTGATTGGAAACCTTTTATTTAACAGATATAAACAATGCATGGAAATATCTGAATGTGCTAAAAACAAATTATTTGGAAATAGTCAAGTAGACGACTAAACCTGAATAAAAAACATATATTAAAATAATTAAAACTTGAAAATTCAGAAAAAAAAGTCTAACTCAGAACTCACTCAGAACTCAGCGCTGTTAGAGTCAACCCAGCTACTGTTAAATGAAAGTGTACACAGGTTTCCAGTCTGTAGCAGGACCACACACACACATATAGGGACAGTTTAGAATCATCAATCAACCTGCAAAGCATGTTTTTTAGACTGTGGGAGGAAGCCGGAGTGCCCGGGGAGAACACTCCACTCAGAAAGGTCCCAGCTGGGATTTAAACCGGGGCCTTCTTGCTCTGAGGCAAGAGCGCTGACCACTACAGCAGCCCTGAAACAGCCTAATAAAAGATCATTTTCTCTATGTGTTACAGAAATAAAAAAAAAAAACTTTCCAGCATGAGAATTATGACAGTGAGTTAATACATGTTGTCAGCCACATGACAAAAACAGCATTAGAGAGGGTTGTCCTATCACATCCTATCATTAGCTGCAGACAAACTTTTTCTGTTTTAATGCATCAGTTTGATTTTTTTTTATAATGGGAGCATCACTGCTGGATGACAGATCAGTGTTGTGACCACTGCACATATCACTTTTGCAAAGAGAAATAATAATTTTAGGTCCTTTGAAGCTTTATATTATAGTAGTAAGTTCAAACCCAAATGTAATTGTTTGTTGACCGAGCAAGTGCTGCTCTATTATCTTTTGATCAAATTTCAAAGCATTCCAAGTGGTCTTTTAATTATGATTAGCCAAAATCTAAAAAAAAAAATTGTTTTTTTAGAACAAAGTTTCTGCAGAGCAGCAGGAGTTTATTAGAAATTTGCTTCTTAGTTGTGGATGGAACTGTTGGCATAGAGTAAGCCCGCCCATACTTCCCACCATCCATCTGTTCACAATATTGGAGCATGAAGTTTTGATTCAGCTCAGTGGAAGAAAACAAAGACGTACATGGATCTAGTCGTCTGTAAGGATGGATGCATCGGAATGGAGCAGAGATCTCGTGGCCCGCCCGTTGTAGCCTCTATGTCACATCTCCAAGCTTTTTGAATGTAATTTTTTGCAACAATTTGAATAAAGAAATAGAAAAATTACGCTTAAATTGCATTTCTAACACATGTCGGGTCTTTAAATGTCTATAAAATACTGGTTTATAAAGAAAAAGGTTTGTAGTCAGTGAAAAAGTTTTATCGATGCAGAGAAAGCCGAGGAAAGTAAGTGGAAACTAAAGACGCTCTTCATTTGAACAGACTGTGGACACTCAGGGGGAAGTATGGTTTCTCAATTATCCTTGTTTGGCTATCCCCTTCCGACCTGTGGCTGTATTTACGCGAATGCCCATTTTATCCATGGCTTTTAATGGCATATTAAATAAAATCACTTCCCCATCAAAATGCCCTGTCCTAATAGCTTTTCAGAGTTGTTTGGGAGTTGTTTGGTCATTAGTGGACCATGAGCGTTTGTGTGTGAATGTGTGTTTGTGTGTGTTTTGGACTAAAGGGCACTTGTAAGTTGGGACGAGGGCTTGTGGAGAGATAGGAAGGATGGGGATCCTGTGTCCTGGCTGTACCCACGAGGGTGGGGTTGGTGAGGGTTTTGGAGTGTGTGTGGTGCAGCACTTAGGCCATACTGGGCCTGATGGGAATGCCAGGCCCCCCACACCACTTTCCAAATCACTAATGGAGCATCTTTGGGCTCCCTTGCCCTCTCACACACAAAACGCAAACACAAACACACACAGACATAAAGGTAAACGCTCAGGCACAAGAAATGCACTCTTATTGCTGCCACTGATAGTATTAGCAGCAAAACACACCTTAAAATGTTTATTGATGTCCCACAAAAGAGCCAACAGTGCTGCATGTTTTGCGATTCAGCCCATCAGCCTGTCCTTTTCCCTGCACTGCTTTAACACTTCTCAATTATTTACTAGCCTTTTTGTCCTCTAGCACAGACATCTGTCACTGTGCGATTGTGTTCGTGCGAGCTAAAGTGAACGCAGAATTTTTACATTTTATGTCAGCATAAAGATTTTGTACAAACTCTGCTATATTTTCCTGTGTGGAACAGCAATAAAAGAAGGATGTTTAAAAATCTACAAACCATGAAAAGAGCAGAGGTTGTTTCTCCTTCATCTTCTTCAGGACATGAGTTCTTTTTGACTAGAGATGCATCAGTTAATAAACGCCATCATATGTGATTTGTTTTCAAACTTGTCATATGGTGCACCAAACAGTAAGGTGCATAAAGTGACACAAAAAAGTCAGCGATAAGTACGTTAGTCAGACTTCATTAACTGTCGTCAAAGTGACTCTAACTTGTATGTGACGCACACATTAGCCACGTTAGAAGCGTTAGCAGCATTAGTAGCGTTAGTGGATTTACAATAACTAACAATCAACCTTGTTTGTAACATGCTACACGTTAGCCACATAAGAAGTGTTATTAGCATTAATGTAGTTACAAGACCTTTAACTCCCAAACTTACGCATAACATGCTACACATTAGCCACGTTAGAAGTGTTAGAAGCGTTAGCTTATTTACAAGACGTAAAACTCCCACCGTTGTTTGTAACATGCCACAAGTTAGCCACGTTAGAAGCGTTAGCTTATTTACAAGACCTATAACTCCCAACCTTGTTTGTAACATGCTACACATTAGTCACGTTAGAAGCGTTAGCATGTTTACCTATGTATACTAATAACTCCCAATGTTGTTTGTAACACACTAAGCATAATCCATGTTAGAAGCGTTTGTATATTTACAAAACCTAAAACTCCAAACCATGCCTGTAACACGTTAGTAGCATTAGCACATTTATGCTACCCATAATTTCTGGCCTTGTTTCTAACAAGCTACAAATTAGCCACGTTAGAAGTGTTAGTAGCTTCAGCGTATATACAATACCTTTACAGAGGCGGAGCTACAGGGGGAGGGGGGCAGCCGTCTTCTCAGCATAAAGATTTCTCTCATGTCCCCCCCTTAATTTTTAATTTTTAAATCAATATTAGTATAATTATTGACAATGATTAATCAATTATCCTTACAAGCTTTTTAAAGTATTCCAAAAATAACAAAGCAATATTTTTGAGCAAAATAAAAATAATATTACTGCTGTTACGTTTTTTTGATCGTTTCCTTTGTAATGGTCTTCCTCTCTTCTGTTTTCATTTGCCACCCTTCCTCCTATGTAAAATGCTCCAGCTCCACCCATGTACCTGTAATTACCAACCTTGTTTGTAACATGTTAGCAGCATTAGCGTATTTACAAAAACATATTTTAACAGAGCGCCGTGTAACTCTCCAAATCGCTTAAACATCAGGAAACACAACCAGAATTATTCCACACGGAGGCGGATTATAAAGTGCATTGTTGTTTCTTGAGAGAAAAAAAGGCTTTTAAGTCTGCCTTTTAGTGCAACAAATACGATCAAATTTAAATTCATGGAAGTGCTCAGGACGTCCCTGGATTCTTACTGTGTGACATTCTGGGCAGGATTCAGTCAAAAATTACAGTGTGCTACTATGTTTGGTGCTTCAGCTCCTTCATATACAACGCTGCAAGGTAAAAGACATTTGCACTGCTTTGAGAAATGAAATATGTGGAATGTTGAGAGGAAAAACAGAAATCAAAGCTTTCACTCTTTCCTTTATGTTTGGGCAAAATGAATGTTTGGCATCCTCCATTACATTATCTCTCAGCTGTTGCCTTGGCAACATCATTGTTATGGGCTTGTAGGACTGACACGCTCTGGATGTTTGTGAGTTTTTGGTTCCTTTTTTGGGTCTGAAATATTCAATCATCTCTATAACTGGGATTATATTTGGTTTGTTGCTTTTCCAGTTAAATGCACTTTGTCACAAAAGTGCTGCATCAAATTGATGCAAGGGTTTTTTTTTTTTTTGATTGACTGATTGATTGATTTTATTTTTCCAACATGCCAATGACAATTCGGCAAGGAAACATACTGAAAAATAAATAAGAAGATAAAAAAAACCTTCTTGAAAACATAACATTAACAAAAGCATGGGAACATTTCAAACAAAATTCGGGCATGTTGATAGAAGCCGAGCTTATTAAAGCCCGCCCCTTTTTTACTTTTCCTGTCAGTTTAACAACACATTTTTGTCTGCATGTCATCAAAGAAAATAATAATAATAAATAAATCAATATTTTCACTATCACCACCACTTTTAGACAACGATTACATACATTATCCTTAATTACTGTGACCAAACATTTTTTTGTAAAGTGTTTTGAAGATAAGAATGTTTTGACATTGTTTGTGTTCATCACCCAGACTGTTCCATAATTTTACCCCTGACACAGACACACAAAAACGTTTTCTGGTAGTGGTAATTTAAACGTTCTGTCACCCCTCAGATTATCAGACTTCTCAAGGTGAATTTTATAAAAATGTTATAAAGTTAAGTGGCTCACATTTGTAGATGGGATTGAGTGTAAACTGGTCAGAAGTGTTCTTTCATCTGCATGACTGGAAAAATTGTCAGCAGTTTTTTATGCCTTTTTAATATATTTTTATTTTTTTTATTTTATAAAGATTTTCTTATGGATTGTTGTTGTCATGGTGACTTGAGGTGAAGGGAGGAGTCATGGGGAATACAGGTGTTTAGCTGATTTATCCTATTCTAATCCACACGTGGGGACAAAGAACAGTTTTTTTATTTTCACGTTTTTAGTGTCATTCTACAAATTTTTTAAGTTATGTATTTTTCAGTAAAGGGATGGATGGATTTTTGAGCAAATCACAGGATAAATCTATTGATTGTGAGCTATGTAGATCACAAACATAAAAGGATAAAAATCAAAATTAAAAATTCTGGTTAATATACTATTTAGCTGAACAGTTCATGCAGGAAAAGACTTTTTTGGTTGGAAGCTAAAGGAATTCACTAGTGAGGAGCTTTGCATGCATAGAGCAACGCTGTGCACTAGAAAAAAATTAGAGAAGCTGGTAAACTGCTGGTCACTTCTGATTAACTGGGCCATATATTCCTCCTGTCACTCTGGCTCCTTTCTCCACTCACTATTCCTGCGTTTCCCTCCTTTTTTCTCAGCCCGCAGTTTTTCTCCCCAGCCTGCAGAAAGCATCGGAGGGGATCGATAGGCCTCTCAGGACGTAGCGACTAAACCTCCACTGAATCAAGCGAACCGTGTTTGTTAAGCAGACAAGGTTGTGAAAGGGAGTTTGTAGTTTATCGCATCCCATTTCTTATGTTGTTTTTGTGCAAGACAGAATCCCAGCCAGATCTTACCTCTTTGATGAAACAGATTTTGTTCCAATTTTCACCCATGCATTATTTAAAGACACATTCTGATGAAAATTGTGTTATTTTTGTGTGTTTTAACATGTTCATATGGCTTTTTTCTGATGATTGAAGACATAATATGAAGAAAATTAAGCTTTAAAATGCATTTCTAAGTATGTCTTTATTCAAATCAAATACAGTTGGAAAAAGCTTGTTGAAGTGACGGTGCTACAAGCCACCAGCTCCTTGCTCCTCCTCATTCTGATGCATCCATTTATGAACAAATAGATCCACGAACTTATTTGTTTTTCTCGTCTGAGCTGGAATCTGGCTCACAAATGTATGGCTGGATTGCTCCAACTTTGCTCACCATTTTTATCAGGAGGAGATGGTTGCAGGCAACAATGTCCAGAACAGGAAGTCATTAAATTGGAACAGGAAGTCCTCTTATATGACTTTAAAAAAACTTATTTTTAACTTGCAACTATAAAAAAGTTCCAGTTTTTCCTGTTTTAAGCTGTATTAAACATTTTTTTCTGCAACTCAAACACCAATGTTTAAAGTTAGTGTTGTGTTTGAATTCAGGTTACTGTGAGGGTAATTGGAATATTTCCTTCTTCTGGTCGATGGTGCCAGGTGCCATCTTGTCTGCAGCCAGGTCCCTCTCATTTTTGTTGCATTGGTAATGTTATGTTTGGGTTGTGAGGAGCTGTAAGCTACTTGGAGAGAGTGTAAACAAAGGGATGTTGGGAAATGAAGGTGGGCTTCCTCTGCAACCAATCTATGAACTACTGTAGCTCTGCAGAAACTAACAACTGATTTTTAGATTTTGGCTAAAAACCTTGTAAGGAAAAGACCACTGGGACTCTTACAATAGATCAGAAGATGATTGTTGTGGGTCTTTAATCTTTTTTTTCTTTTTTCTAAAAAAAGAACATCTAGAAACACCATTGAAAGGATTTCAAATTGGGTTTCTGAAATGATCTCTAAGAATGTGCAGTCTGTCACGGTGCTGTGCTAAAGTCACAATAACTTTCCGGTTTTTGTTCATCTCTGCGGCTGAATCTGAGAATCACCACCAGAAATAATTATTTATGTTTGCCAAAAGTTGCTTGGGAGCTGTAGTCCATTCAGTCCTCCTGTGAACTGTGCGCTAAAACCAAACGCTTTGAAGAGTATCCCGAATGCACCCGAGACCCACTTGAAGTTAAAGCCTTTTCTTAGCAGAAAAAGGAAAGTGAGAGAAAAAGAAAGTCTTGAGTTTTCGTGTTGGAGCTGCAGCTTATGCCCTATCTCTCCAAGGTCTGACAGGGAGACTGTGGGAGGCTGTTTGTGTTAAAAACTGGACGGCTTGTGTTTCCTCTCCTTCCTCTGTCTCCACTCCTGCTTTTCTCTCTTCAACAAAAGCTACCGTAGAAAGTTAAAAAAAAAAAAAAAGGCTGCTTTTTGGTAATAGTCGGAAATTTGTATGAAAAATGTCCTTTATCGATTGGCCTTGCTGGATGAATACAATTAAAGGCTTGATTCTGGGCGCTGGGGTGAGGATGGAGCGACTGAGCGAGCGGAAGGTTTTTTTGGCAGCAGCGCGGCTTCTTCGGTCGAGTCGCAGCTTGTCCACATGTTGCTGCAGACATGCGTGTGTGTGGGCGGTCAGGGTTTGGGGCTGTTTGTGTTTTAGTGATTCAGGCTCTCATCATACTTCCCCCTCAAATATTCCCAACAATGTTTGCCTCTCGTGCACCCCCCCTCCCTTCCCTCCCCTTTTGTTGTGCACACAACTGTGTGAAAGAGAAGGGCCAGTCAGAGAGAGAGGTTGAGAGAGAAGAGGGATAAAAAAAAAGGAGGGATGACAGGAGAAGAGGCAGAGAGGACAGCCACCTGTATGTAATGTTGATGAACAGACGGAGGATGAAACCCACTGGGTGGGGCAGGGATTATCTGAAGAGAGGAGGCAAAGCCTTGTGTTTATGTTGTGTGTTTGTGTGCGTGTGTGGGCCTCCGGCCAGCTGAGGTGTTTGCTCGACTCGGAGTGATCTCCCACTGTGGACACTGCAGGACTCGCACACTCCTACAAACACTGATGACTGAATTGTCCTGCTTGGCAGCTGTTACAGGTCCTTGCAGATCACTCAGTGCTTGGCTGGCTTTGGCTGGGTAGGAACGGCGTGTGTGTGTTTGGGTGTCTTTGTGTGTGTTTGGCTACCAGCATCCTGATTGAGGCAGTAGCTGCTTCCTTTTAGCAAGTGCGCTAAGTTCTCTTATCTGGTTTTTCACATCCCAGAACATAGTCCTGTCAGTTTCTAATGAGCTCAGTGTGCATGACTTTGAGTTTAGGGGCAAAATGTCATTTTCAAGTATTCATTTTAGCTTTATTGTCACAGGAAGAGACCATTTAGGCATTTTTTAAAACAGATTTAAATCTTTTTGCAATTCAGTCTCAACACCTTCAAAGTTTAGTAAAAGGCAGAATTTTGTATGGATGTCATCAACAAACTGAAACACAAGTACACTCTCATTTAAGTGACTTTTACTGAGTCCTCTAAGCAAATGATTGAAAATGAATTGAAGAAAGAAACTTAACTTGGCTTTTTTGTTTTGCTGATGCTTTTGTTTGACCCTCACACAACTGAGAAATCATGGAATTCGTTGACACTAATGTGCAGTTCAGGCTTTAATGTGTGGTTTAAAAAAAAACTTTTACTGAGTAAATGCTCTCAGTAAAGTCATGGCCTTCTGGGATTTGGAGTCTGGTTTAAAAGAAAAGCAACGTTTGATCAATTTAGTAAAACTAAGATTATTTGAAACAAATCCTGTAACTACACAGAGGATGGATGGACGGACAGACGGATGGATGGATGGATGGATGATTGAATGAATGAATGAATGAATGAATGGTCCAATAAATAAATAGATGGACGGATGAATGGATGGACTGATGGTTGAATAAATGAATGTATGAATGAACAGTCTATTAAATTAAGGGATGGTTGGATGGGAGGGGGGGATGGACAGATGGTTGAATAGATAAATGAATTGCTGAAAAAATGAATGGATTGATGATCGAATGAATACATGGATATATTGATAGGAAGTAGGGATGAATGAATGGATGGATGGATGGATGGATGGATGGATGGATAAATGGATGGATGGGGTCCATCCATCCATCCATCCATCCATGGAAATTATAGCTGCCTCTCTCCTAGAAAATGTGTTTTCATAAACAGTGTATGTGGAGTTAATCAAGTATAACTAAAAAAAAAATGAAATGAATCAGAAAAATCTGAGAAAATAAAAGGAATGAAAAGTGTCCGGAGATCGTACAAGGTTAAAGTATGACAAAACATGCATCACTAACTCCTCTAGAAACAACTGAAAGGATTCAGAGCCGATCAGCTTTAGAGGCAAACAGAGACAAGATCTGAAAAAAAATCTAAACACCCACAACAAACTGCCAACATTTACTGTGTCCCATTTGATGTATGTCAACGTCAACACTGATTGATATCAGGAACTCTGCAGAGAAAGAGCTAAAACCTGACTTTATGCTAATATTAGTGCAGAAGTCTTAACTTCTCTGGTCTCAGTGAGTGCACTGTTAGTCTTAATATTTAACCAGATGCACCACATTGACTTTAAAAGCAAAACATTTGACTAAAATCAGATAAAAAAATCTAAAAACAAATTTAGTTTAATAAAAATGCAACTAATCAATTATGCATGTCATTCTGGGGCAGCACTTTGGATTTTTATCTGCTCTTTATTTCAGACAGCAAAATAAAACACACCAGAGTTTATCAGAGTGAAGGCAAATCAAACAAAATCCAAAAATGATCAAAGATGCAACAATTTACAACAAAGCTTCTGCATGTTTGGTTAAATGTGAGTCACCAAGATCTGTGTGTGCATGTGTGTGTGTGTCACAAGCAAGTTTCCTGCCTCTCTGTTCACATAAGTGCTGTAATTTGGATGCTCTGTAATTTTAGCGTGGCGGTTCAGGGTTAAGTGGAGGCTGGCCCTGCCATCACAACTACTGGTCCTCCAAATGGTCACACGCATATTCGGTCACACACTCGGCGGATTATACCGAGAGCGCGCTCGGGCGCTTTTATAAAGGCCAGTGCATTTAATTACATTTATAAACACAGTTTAAGGGCCCGAGCTGTGTCATTACAACACACTTTACAAGAGACGTTACCGAGTGGGGGTGTACGTCGGTGTGCATGCTCCCTCCACTGAGGGGGGGAAACAAAACTTTGTCACATGCCAACTGTAAAAAGTGGTCGAACACACACTTGCTCTCACACAGACACACACAAAAGTAGACTGCTGAGAGTTGCAAATAGCACAGTCTGCAACCCAGCAGGGGATCCAAACACAGACACAGAAGGTATTGATATGTCACACAAACACACACATTCACAAACACAGACAGACGGTATTGATATTTTTTGCTCATCAGCCCGGAGTGTATGGCTATTTAGCATCACACAGACACACACACATTGCCGTGCACGTTTGTGCGAAGACGCAGCATGAAATCAGACCAGCTCAATAATTCATTGTTGTCTTTAGTAAAACCAAGTTTTCCTGCAGCTCCATCTTCCAGGAAGCTTAAATTCTTTCAAAGTCAATTTTTTGGTGTTTCTATTTGTTTTAATGATGACTGAAGTTTTTGATGTTCCAATGGATCAAAAACCCATAAATCTAACAACTTCCTAAGCAGACTAAGATGCTTTTTTAAAAAAAACAAAAACATGTATTTTGCCTGTGGAGTTTCACTTTGTAAAACTATATTTGGTTTAAAGAGAACCGAGTGTTTGGCGGTTGTGTTTCAGCTGGGTCGAGATGTCACGAGAAACAGTTGATATTCCAACTAAAAGTTGTAGCTCATGTGGATGTGACAGATTTAGGATCCTTTCAAATCAAAAATCAAATCAAATACACTTTATTAATCCCGGGGGGGGGGGGGGATTCATTGTGGTGGGCAGCAGCCGCTGGATGGCGCTTTATCGCCCAGAAAGTATGTTCCTAATTAACCGTATATAACCATTTATATCACATTTGATACTTCAGAGACCCCTATCTCATTGGTATGATCCAAACTTCCCTTACAAACCCATTGTTAGTCCATCATTTCTGCCATGTAGTTCATCTTCATTCCACTAGGGGCAGTAGATGGGCTTTTCCTTTTCATTTCAAAATGGCCACCTCCATGAAATCTCAAAAACCCTTTGGCGGATAGAAGTTTAGCTAATTTTCACAACTTTATTGTTAGAATAAACCATTTATTGTTTTACATTTTTTAAACGACAGCTTACTGCATTGGAACAATGAAACATTAGTTTAGAATTAATTATTTATATTACAGTTACGTCATGTTCAAAATATGTGGATCATATTTGAGACAGTGGGTAAAAATTTGGATTTTTTTTCCCCTGAACACTCAATATTCTTGATCTGAAACTAACATTGATGAGAGTAAAAACTTACAAAACCACCCAACATGTCATAATTGAATCTAAATATATCTCATAATGAAATGATATTGAAAAATGTATCTTGTGGATTTCATTCAAGGGATTTAAGAAACTTAGAGGGACGTTCTCTTCCTTCTTTCTGAATGTTTCATTGCTTTTCTGAAGCTTTAAATAATTTGTTGAGCCCTATTTTATGTCACTGCATCTTTAAACCGCTGGCTTTTATGTCAAAAAGTCTTGTGTTATGATTGGGTTGACTAATAAAAAATAGAGGGAATAAAACCCCTTCATGATTGAATCAAAGCATCATGGTAACCTGCATATCTGTGCAGCTATCCTCCAATACAGAGGATGAGGTCAAAGGCATGTTTGGCTTCACATGCAGGCAAGGCTGAGGATTTAAAACCAAACTTCTGGGATGGACTTCTCATTCGCCCTTCGTGAAGCTGGTACTTTTGCATGCTAACCTGTAGGAGCTGGTGTCTTTTTTTTAAGCTACCAGATTCTCCTAACTTTTGAGGGTAAAGTTTATCTTCATTTTCAAAAATAATATGGATGGTTTAAACTTTAGTTGTTTACTAGATTTCCTGTAGGAACTTTGAAAATGTGGTCTGGGTTTAACCCATAAATGACAAAGTGGAAGCTTAAAAACTGATGTCAAAGTGAGTATCATCCCACTTTTGAGGTGCGATAAATTAATAAAACATTTCTTATAAAACGGTCACTAAAACTGGTATTTTCTAAATATGGTCATAAATGTGAATTAACCACCAGAGCAACTTTATTAGCAGCATCTTAGTAACATTAGACGGCTGGTTGTGGAATATTATGCGTTATTATTATGAGTGGGAACAACCGTTAGAAGAAATCCATATTTGGATGAAACACTCCTGGCCTTTGTCTGTTAATTGTAGATTTCTTTTATTTTGAATGCAAAGCCTCTTCTTCTGTTTCCTCTCTGAAACTTTTCTGCAAAAATAAACTTTCCAAATACTTTTTTTGTTTGTTTTGTTAATTTTGCTAGCTCCAATTTAACGGTCAGCATAGGAAAGTAACAGATGTATTTTTGACATGTGACGTTGAGAATGAGTCGGATGTGGTGGAGAGAATCCAGGGGTTTTTCAAAATAAAACTTGTTTATGAATTATTATGCATAAGACTAACTGCTCGGGCGTTGATGATCACTGCTCTACGGAGAGAGTCCTGTTTTTGTGCAGTTCCATTTGTTTTGTTCTTTGACTGCTTCCTTTTCCTCAGTAGGGGTGTGCCAAAATATTGATATTGCGATATATCGTGATATGTGTCCATAATTAGGCCTTCACATGACAGCAGTGATCCAGCTGAGTGCTTTTGGGAAGTCTTAAGGTTCTGTAAGAAACAAGTCACAAGTGTTGCACTGAGAGGCTCCACGAAGGGTGGCGGACAGAGGAAGGCTTCAGGACGGAGTATTCAGCACCGTCCTGATGAAGCCATTCCAAAATCATTTTCTCTGGTAAGGCTTGTTGTCTGTGTCACAAACGAGCTTCTATTTAAGCGGATGAGAGACAGAACTAATGTATGTGGAAGTCATGAGATTGAGCATCTGAGAGCTGGTCAGCGATGGTGTCCCAGAAAATACAGGTGGATTATAATCAGAGGAGATAACATGTTAAAAACAACTTCATTCAGATTTAGATTTAGATTTTAATTACATTTCAAATCACAAAAGATGATACAGATATTATGGTTGAAGTTTATTTATTCTACAAGCACACTTTTTAACAAGTGTGTGCTTGAAAATATTATTTAAGACACATTTTCTTTCAAAAAAGCAAATATTAATTTTGATCAGTACAAGACTGACTTCTGCATGACAGATACGGGCTAATTTAGTTATGGTTACCTCAGTGTGTAAATCCTGTTAAAGTAAAGGACAGGGTGATCAGGACTGAGCAGTGATGCCCAGATGTAAATACAAGCAGCAGATCATGAAAGCCTGAGGCTCAGATAGAAATCCCAAATTGTATTAAGGGACATCGTCCCTCACTCCCAGTATGCGTGCCTAATCCTGTTTTAGCGATGTTCCATTACCTCAATTACTCTCATCTCACCCAGAGGTGGACCCAGCCAAGGACACCAGCAGAAAACTACTGATGGGTGGAAAGGGAAGGGAGAGAACAGAGGGATGTAAATGAGGGATGGATATCTGCTACAAATGAAGATGGAAGAGGCACCGAGGATGGAAAAAGTTAGAGAAATAATCACAAGGGAGGGAGAAAAGAGCAAAGGGGGGCTGAGGATCTGGATGTAATTCGGGTAAAGTCAGTAAAATAGCTACAGGACTGGTAGGCAGGAGGAATTGCAACAGTTGGGATTAAGGCTCAGACTTCCCCAAACTGGTCAGATAAAGATAATTCCACCAGTGTGGTCAGGTTCTTGGATTGTCTTGCATTTATACTGACTGACGTCAGCATTTCCATATGAAACAAACAAAACTTATGAGATGCAGCTTTTCAAGGACAGGAAGTGGCACTTAATAATGACACTTTTACTGAAAGTGCATGAATTCTGACAATTTTTACCAAGAACGTTGTTTTAGCGTGATGAAAGAGAGATTCGTTTGACCCTAGAGGTGGATTTTTTTTTTTTTTCACTCAGTTCTTTCAGCTGCAGAAATTACATGTTATGATTTGAAGATAAGCACTGAGGCAATTATTTTTCCAGAACACATTTAAAATGTTTAATGGATTTATTGAGTTCTGGGCATATGGAGAAACTTTTTATAGATTTAAAGTCCCACTTCGATCATCTTTTGATCTATTTTAAAAGCGTTCCCAGTTTTCTTTCAGTTATGATTGTCATTTTTAGCCAAAATCAAAAATCCTGTGTCATTCTTTAAGATTCCTGCAGCAAGTTCATTACAAATCTGCCTCTGCAATGAAAAAAGTGAAACATTGGATCAATTAAAAAAAGCTCTTTAATTCGTTAAATTTAATTTTTTTTGTTTTCATCAAATTAAAAATTTGAGTGATGGTTTACTCAACTTATGCAGTGAACACGAATCAGCTGATTTGTAGAGAAAAGCGTCTTTGCGCCACATTCAACCCATTTCAAAGCCTGTTTTCTCCATGACAGAATAAGCTGATTCACGTTGATCGTGTTATGGGTGGAAAAGTTACAATAGTTGAAGGTAAAAGTTCCAGGTGTAAAATGAGGAGATTATTATAACAATTATTGTATTAATAAAATGTGCTGAAAACTTACGGAAATTCCGCATCCGGCTAATGATGGCAGCCAGCTCCTCCTCGAGCAGGGAGCCTGTGGCTTGCCGTTGTAACATGTACTTCACACTTACAAACTTTTTCAAATGCCATTTTTTTGTCTGCTCCTGATTTACAACAAGTTGAATAAAATAATGTGTAATTCTTTAGTTTAATTTTCTTTATATATGTCCTATTAAAAAGAATGCAGAAGAACATGTTAAAAACACCCAAAACTAGATTTTCGTCAGAGTGGGTCTTTGAAAGGTGTCTCTGCAGTGCCCTTGTAGCCATTTGGACCTCTGCTGGGTTGAAGTGCTGTACTTGCTTTAAAAAGCACAAAAAGTGTTTCTTTCACTCGCAAAAGAAGCTGTGAAACACGAACCAGGGTGCCTTACTGCCTTCCACTTCCACTTGGCACCACATAATTGTCCAGGTAATACCCTTGGCTTAATAGGGTTTAATGCCTGCTTGTCACTGCGGTATGGCAGGTATTGAGTGTTAAGACATTTCTGTAACACTGCACGTGTGCGCTCCCTCTGGAGTTTCACTGATGGCTGCGCAGACTCGACATTTCTCCCTGGCATAGAACTGTCATCCACCTCAGTCTACCCTATTATATTCAACATCTCTGGTCACACGTGCGCTTGGAAAGTTTTTGGGGATCTTTGTCACCTCTGTCCAAACTTAGGCCACCGGGATTCCCCTCATCCTCATCTCCTTCCCTTTCTCCATCAGTCTTCATCTCCCAATCAACATTCGGCGTTCTCGCTTCATTTTTCCACGTTGGAGTGGTGGAGAGTTTGCCTAATGAAGTGGCTGATGGGAGTATATTACAGGGAGACAGAGTTGAGCGGTCGCCCACTCTAAAATCCATTAACCTTACAGTTTCAATCAGCACGCAGACAAGTCTGAGCGACGAGTTGCAAAGGAGCGCATCAAGAGTTACTCTCTTTTGCCTTTGACTCTTCTTTCTCCATAATTTCCCCCATACCTTTGACGGGAATATGACTGTGTGTGCGTAGAATGGAGGCAGAGCTGGGCTAACTCAGTCAGAAGACCCCACGTCTTGTCTTTGGGTGCACCATCTTGCTCCCGCTAAGACTACTGGTGTGTGAGCATAAAAAAACAGAGTGCTGCATTGATTATATGTGTTTGAACACCTTTATAGAGCAGAGAGGAGGTTAAAAACACGTTATATAAGCACGAGCCATTTACACAAGCTCATGGGAACTTCTTTTTATAAATGGTAGTGCTTTCTGGGGTGACTGTTGTACTGGAATCCAGGACACAGTAAGCGTGCAGCTCAGTGGGCTGTTCTTTGGTTCATGGGCTTTTTTTAAGTACACAAATCGCCACACATTTATGCACACTTTAGCCGCTAAGCATTTCTAAGAGGGTCATTAATGAATTACTCACAGTAGCATTTCAGTGGGTCAAAAACATAAAAAAGATTTTCCAAATGAAAATAAAGCTGGCATTGATATGAAACTAGTCACATTTTTATCCCCATCTGTCACTTAGATATTTAAACACTATCAAATATATTAATGTTTGTAGGGTAGCAGTTTGGAAATGTGATGGCTACTTTAGAGCAGGGGTCGCTGCCTTCACATTTGGCACCACCCCTTAACACAATCAGAGATGCATGATTTTTTTTTTTCAGTCTGGCCATTGAGATCTGTAAAGTTTGAAACTTTTTATTCCACTCTTCTGCAGTATTTGCTCCTACCTGGTTATGCATTGCTTTCTGGAAAACTTTAAATCTTTGAGTTTAGATGCATCCTGCGATTTTTACACTTCCTATGTTAGCCTACAAACCAACCCCGGCCACACATCGAAGAAGAAAAAAGCAATCTGGCCATCCCAACAAATAGTTTGGGGGCCCCTGCTTCAAATAACTTTGGTTAAATATTTAGTGAACAAGAAAAAGTTCTGGTCAGTGGATTGTTGTTTCCATGATTAATCGATGAATCGATTTATCCAACCAGATTGATCTATCAGAGGCAGGCTGTTGATCAAATTGAGGTTGAATTTTTGTCCTGGATTGATGTTAGGTCATTGAATCGTCATAATTGACCAATATAAATGAATTTTATCAAATTATAAAATAAATCGGCCTGTTAAAATGAATCGTCACACCCCTACTTGTTTCAGGTCAAGGGGAAAAACAAACGTGTTGCTGTCGGTCAACATGCTCATCCTGAAGAAAAACAAAGAAAAATCAATTCCGGTCCTGATGATGCAAATGAGATTCACAAGACACATCTTTCGCAGGTGTCCACAATTAGTGGTAATCTGTGCCCATTTGAATGATTCCTCATTTAGCCACCTCTCCCAACTGCTGTTCTTATGGGACAAGCGCGATTGTTTGCACCTTTCCAGAGGGCAGAGGGAAAGCGGAAGGGGGCAAAGAGAAGGAGACAGTTCATGTCAATGTCCATTTTTTATATTATACGAATGATCTGATCCAATCTGATGCTTTTTCCAGCATAAATTTTGAAAGAGTTCATAAGATACTGTTATAGGCAATAGTATACAATCATGTTTTGTTTTTTTCCTTTCTAAGGATACCAGCAAAATAAAACTGTAAAATATCAGCAATGATTGTCAATATTTTCTTTTTTTTTTTTGCATTTGAAATGATAAACATGAATGTTTTGTGTCTAAAAAGTCCCTCTCAGATTGACTTCAAGACTGAGACTGGTTTTATTTTAAACAGTTATATTTTTAAAAAAATCATTTTTATTTTGTTACCTTTTTAAGGGAGCCAAGTCTCTTCTTGTTGTCAGACTAAAAGCAGTTTGTAGTGTCCTTTTACGCCTTCGGTACCTGTATTTCTGTTAAAAGTGTAAATTATATTCTTAATGTAGCTGAAAACATTAGCAAATTAATCTCTCAATCAGTCCGTATTTTTTTTATATATATTTTATATATCAGAATTTGTAGATAGTACATGGCAAAATGTCTTTAGTTATTTTGTTTTCATGTAAAATATGTCATGTTAAGGTTTTTGCATTTCTTCTCTGTTGTGTCTCCTGTGGGTGTGTGTGGGGGTGTGTGTGTGTGTGTGTCAACGAGCCTCTGTTTTGGTAGATCAGTGGGAAGTGGTAGTCCGCTGGGATAGCTTTGCTTCTTTGTTCTCCTGCTGACAGTGGAGGACTCAGAATCAGTCTAAAGGGAGAAATTATGTCCCAGAGCAGCCTGGGAGAAAAGGAGATACACACACATATACACACACTTCTTCTCACATGCTACTCATGTGGGGCATGACCTCAATAAGAGCTGCTGTTGTATTTGGGAAGCCCTCAACACCATGTGCCGAGCACTTTTAAAAGCTGTAACAGTCAGGCCTAAGGTTCAAATAAAAGATCGGTTCAGATGCATTGAGCAGACTTGCTCTCAGTGTTTTTCAGTCAGTGCTATGATCATGTTTCCAACTGAGCTGCATTCCCATATCTACTGGTCTGTTTTTGGTTGGATGATAAAAGGAAAAACTTAAAGGAATTCGAACTCTAATGCTGTTTGGAGTCATTTTTTATGCAGAATTACTTCTAACCTTGTTCTTTTTTCTCTGTCACAACAGGTAAGGAGGAACCAACTACCTATACCTGCACTACGTGTAAGCAGTCCTACGGCAGCGCCTGGTTCTTGCTACAGCATGCTCAGAACTCCCACGGCTTCCGGATTTACCTTGAAAGTGACCATGGTAGTCCTCTCACCCCCCGGATGGGTGGACCCTCCTCTCTCGGTGGTGGCGCTGACTGTCCCTCTCAACCTCCTCTTCATGGCCTTCATTTGCCTCCCGATGCAAGCCCTTTCAATCTTCTCCGTATCCCTGGCTCAGGCTCAGGTGGAAGGGACAGTATTGGACCAGTAGGTGGTGTTGGCACTGTTGGGGCTGGTGGCGGGGGCCATCATCAGCGCTTTCCGCCAACACCACCTCTATTCAGCCCCCCTCCAAGGAATCACCTGGATCCTCACCACCTGAGCCCAGAGGAGCTGGCGCTGGCAGCCCACCATCCGAGTGCCTTTGATAGGGTGCTGCGCCTCAATCCTCCTTTGCCTCTAGACCCCCCTCCAACAATGGACTTCTCAAGGAGACTACGGGAACTGGCAGGCAACACCTCAGGGTCCACACCACCACTATCCCCCAGCCGGCCCAGCCCCATGCAGCGCTTACTCCAGCCATTCCAGACAGGAGGAAATGGAAGCACAGGAGGTGTAGGAGGCAGCAAACCACCATATCTTGCTACTCCTCCACCTCTTTCTGGCTCCATGGAATCACCTGTGGGTTCTCAGACCACTCCTTCAACTCCTCTCCCCTCAGCTGGGGCAACATCCTCTTCCAACACGCAGATGAAAACAAAGTGTTGTGAGTTTTGTGGCAAGGCCTTTAAGTTCCAGAGTAATTTAATTGTCCACAGGCGCAGTCACACAGGAGAGAAGCCGTACAAATGTCATTTATGTGACCATGCATGCACACAGGCCAGCAAGCTAAAACGCCACATGAAGACACACATGCACAAGTCCTCCTCCCCTAACACCGGCAAGTCAGAGGATGGTCTATCGACAACCTCGTCTCCAGAGCCTGGTACCAGTGACCACATGGGCAGTGCAAGCAATGCCCTCAAGTCAGTGGTGGCCAAGCTAAAGAGTGAAAATGACCGCATGATACGTGAAAATGGTGAGGAGGAGGAAGAAGAGGAGGAGGAGGAAGAAGAAGAGGATGAAGAGGAGGAAGAAGATGAGGAGGAGGAAGAGGAAGGAGAGGAAGAGGAAGTGCAGAATGGAGAGAGGATTGGCAGGAGAGCCAACAACAGCTATCACTTTGGACTGAATCTGGAGACGGCACGGCAGCATGAAAGCAATGCTGGTGTTGGGAGTCGACTGGGAGGAGTGGCTGAAGAGGGGTCCATCCCTCGGTCTCTGCCCGAGGTCATGCAAGGCATGGGACTGGCTGCTAGCATGCAACACTTCAGTGAAGCCCTCAATGCGCACAAACGGAACGCCATGGCCCAGGAGAACCACTTACACCACCATTTCAGTCGAGATCATCACCACAACCGGAACGAGTGTGACGGAGATTCTGTGCTAGAAACGGATCGAGGAGAAGAAGGTTCTGTGTCAACAGTGAACGGGCGAGGAGCATCTCCTAATGAATCGGCCTCTGTTGGCCTGTCCAAGAAACTGCTTCTGGGAAGCCCTAGTCCACTCAGTCCTTTCACAAAACGCATTAAGCTGGAAAAAGAATTTGACCTGCCCACGCCCACAATCCCCAACACAGAGAACGTGTACTCTCAGTGGCTGGCTGGTTATGCTGCCTCCCGACAACTCAAGGACCCATTTCTGAACTTCGGGGATTCAAGACAATCGCCCTTTGCATCATCATCAGAGCACTCATCAGAGAATGGCAGTCTGCGGTTCTCGACCCCTCCCGGGGAACTGGACGGTGGGATGTCAGGCCGCAGTGGGACAGGCAGTGGGGGCAGCACTCCGCATCTTGGGGGTCCTGGGCGGCCCAGTTCCAAGGATGGACGCAGGAGTGACACTTGTGAATTTTGTGGTAAGGTGTTCAAGAACTGCAGTAATCTGACAGTGCACCGGCGCAGCCACACAGGAGAGAGACCGTACAAGTGTGAGCTGTGTAATTATGCGTGCGCCCAGAGCTCCAAACTTACCCGCCACATGAAGACCCACGGCCAGGTGGGCAAGGACGTGTACAAGTGTGAAATATGTCAGATGCCCTTCAGTGTCTACAGCACTTTGGAGAAACACATGAAAAAATGGCACAGTGACCGTCCTTTGAGTACCGAAATAAAATCAGAATAGAAGGCCGAACAATGGGACCTTTTCCCCGCAGCTATAATCGCCATCAGTCCCCTGTTTATTCCAAGCCCCTTGTAGATTTGCCCCTACCCCAACACTCCACTTTCACCAGCCCGGTGAAAGCAGAAGACCATGTGCTCTGCACCAGCACACCCTGTTTTCATTAACCATTGAATGCATGATTAGTATCGGGGCAATACTCTCGCATTGACGCAAAACTTCGAGCCTTTCTCTTGTGCAATAATTTACATGTGTACTATTTTTCTTTTGAGTTTTCATTTTCCATTTTTAAGAATTAGTCGGCATGCTTAGTATGTTTTTGCTTATCAAAAAACAAAAAGAAAAAAAAAACTTGTCCCTGCTGGTTAGTTGTTGAGTAAATGTGTTGCTGTTTTTCTCTTGTTCATGTTTTTATTTTTTATTTTTTTAATTCTCCAAAAAGAGAAAAGACAAGAAAAATACATCCATGCTGCATACATTCTGTAACACATATCATGTACAGTTTTGCTTTGTGACATGGAAAGTGAACAGTCTTACTTGACCCACTTCTTGCAACCCTGAAAATGCACTAAACTTGATCTTTTCAAAAGATTCCATGTTTCCACAGGGTTTTAAAAAATAAATAAAAATAAAGGAATAAAGAAATTGTGCATTGGCTTGACAACTAAACAGAAAGTGAGGCCAGGCTTCAAATTTTCTATCTAAATAAGAAAATGTGCCAACAGCCTAATTTGTACTATCATTCGGTGGAATAAGAAAGAGTGCCTTTGATATCTCAAGACTGCATTGGCCATAATCTTATCTGGTATAAGTTTGGGCTCGCACTAGATGAAGCTAAAAAGGTTAAAGCCACCAAGTTAAGGTCTTTGCAACTGTGACAACTCATGATGAAAGATCAGAATCATCATTTAGCTACCTATTATTTGTGGAATAGGTTTTCTTCAATGTGTGGATTTCATTGCAAGCATGGTACAAGCAGTATTGTGTATATCTAAGTTATTTGTAGTTTTGTTTCTTGTACGGAGGTACTTTTGGAGATAAAAGGTCATTTTGTAATGTACAATCCTGAACTTGAGGGATACGGCGCATGGCTGACACATGTCGTGTATCTGCGTTAGCACAAACCTATAACGCTGCTTCAATATGTCCGTGTGTGGAACAATGCATAAAGTCATTTATGAGCTCCAAGCTAAGCTAACTTTATTTGAGAGCATTGAAATACTTACAAGCTAGATCAACGGAAAGCTACAGAAAACTGGAAATATTACGGGAATCAGAGGCAATGTGTTTTTAGTTTCTAATATCAAAACAGGGTCATCAACTCCGACTTGCAGGAAAGAACGAGAGACAGTTGCAAAAATTATATACCAGGACTCTGGAGCTCCTTAAACATGTTAATCAGTCTACATAGGCTAATGCAGGGCACCCTTTTTTTGCTTTTAATTAGAAAATTATTTTGCGTTTTGCTAATTTCATTCATGCTGTTCATGGTACATGTAGAGGTCGTAAACGCAAACATTTCTCTCGTCTCACGCTAGTGAAAAAAGGGGTGGAGTCGAAAAACTAGATTGTCATTTATGAAGTGCACTGTTTCAGTTTTCCCAGTTTACAAATATACGCTGAAGGGGAAAATCGAATTCTAATGCTGTCAAAATGACCAGGGTCAAGTTGTTGCAAGAATCGTTTGCTGGCAATTCTGCATTTACTGACCCTTGACCTCTGTAGCCTTGCCATATCAACTTTACCTATCAGTTTGTTTCCCTGCAAACCCAAGCACTTAGCCTCACCTGCAAGGTCTGTAAATTAAAAAGTTTTCTGCGAGTTTTTGTTCTGACTTTCAGTCACAGCAACCATATAGTGCTACGGTCACAAATACAACTGCCACCGCATGATGTGGAGGCATCGGTAGAATCTTCAAGATTTCATGCTATAGCACGATTTTTTTTAATTTGTTATTGTTGGCGTGGAAATAAATGTTGACGGCAGCTGTTAGGGGTGCAGAATGGCCCTCTTTATATACCATTAGGTGGCCGGTGGCACTTGGTGTGGACAGACACTGTCTGAAGACATTTACACATCGTCCAGTCAAAGCTACTACCAGCTGGCATTTCAGGCTGCCACTACCCTGTGGCCACCCAGCTGTGGCGTGATTTGGTCATGGAGTCATCCCTGCCTTTCATCTGACCCTGAAATTTGCCCGGGGCGCCACTGACCAATGTTAACTTGGAGGAAAATTGCCACTGTAAAACTCTAACTTTTTCCTAAAACCTCCGCAGCCAGTTTATAAAAATGCCACTTGCCGAATTTGCAGAAAAACTTGTCTTTATGTCGCCAAGCGGTGGCATTTTAGGATATGTGACCGTAGTCCAATAAAAAGACGGATAATTTACAGACCTTGCTGCCTGTGTACCAGAATTTCTCTCACCAACTTCAACCGACGTCTTTTTTTGGTATAAAACTGAAGGTCTTCATTGGTAAAACCACTTTTACAAAAAAGAAAAAACAAAAAAACACTATATCAATTTTGTTGTCATTTCTCTTTTCATCAGAATTATGGTCATTGTAGAGACTCCAATCACAGTGTGTGTGAAATGACACAAGAAAAAGGTTAAAAAAAGAGAAAAAAAAATTGTTATTATTTATTTTTTTAAGTTTATTTTTAATTTTGCCTTGGCTCTTCACAGCTCTTCAGGTTGAGATACAATTTGCATCGGGGAAAGGACTAAGATTATATATGAATATATAATAAAGAACTTAAAATATAGGAAAATGCACAGTCATGTCAATTCCTATGCTTAAACACATTTATGGTCTACTTTTTCTGTATTTCTAGAATTGTATTTGAATTCAATGTTCACTTAGAGTAGGCACTATAGTATTTATATTGAGGCTCGTATTTTTAACTGTTGCTTGTTCTCTCTGAAAGGTATTTACCATACCTTCTTTTTTGGTAGTGGAAAAAAATCCTAAGCTGCCACGGTATATTTTTTTAATTTGGCAGGATAATATAGTGCGAATTATTTGTATGTTTAAAGAAATAAAAAGGAGGCGCAAAAATCCCATAAAAAAGCAGCTAAAGTGCGTGGCGCTGCGAGGGGTGGCAGGCCATCAGATGGCCGCAGCTCTGCCTCCTGTCCACAGAGGCGCTTGTACATATCTTCTTTGCGTTTTTTTTTTTTTTTTTTTGGTTGGCACTTCTCTCCCCTCCCCTGCTGCCATTCTCGTATGCAGTAATGAAAGCTGACGTCGGCCGGTTCTGTTTCGTGCTTCTGTCTCTCCCACCTGACAACATTCCAACATCCAGAAGAGAGGAAAAACTAAAGGAAAAAAAATCATATGCAGTACATGGATTACAAAAAAAAGTTAAAAGAAATACATTTAAAAAGAAATGAAATGTTTTGCAGTTTTTTTTTCATTGCCAAATACTAAATGGTGCTTTATATTTAGATTGGGTGAATATACTTTGATATGCAAAGCATATTTAAGAATGACCAGGGAGACGTGGAGAAGCCTGCTTGAGTTGAGACTTTTTTGTAAATGGCAATGTGGAATATTTTATCAGCTTTTTCTATTCCTGTTCTGAGAGCTGTTTGTTGTAACTTGAACTTGAACTTTATCTTTTACAATGGGAGTAACTATTTATTATTATCTAAATGCTCTGTTCAAAACAGAGACATGGAATGGAGTCTTATTTTGGTTTATTTTACTTTTTTTGTTTATTGTTTTATAATTTTCTTTTGTAACTGTGGCCGATGGTCATTGGACAAAGCCGAGCTCTTTGATTTTCTGTTGTACTTGTTTGGGATTTCTGTTCAGTTGTATTGGGAAAACCACTGTCTGTGTTTTTCTGGCAGATGTCTGCATAATCCTGTTCACACACCCATTTTGTCCCTTTATTGAAAAACAGTTAATAAAAAAAAATGAAAGTTTAATGACACTCGTGTCTGTATGTTCAATGAGTGGCTCAGAATCCTCACACAAACTACAGATTTTAAAATATATTTTTTTTAAATACCAACTTCCACTTTAAAGAACAGAACGTACTGACCTATTTGCACTCTTTACAGTCTGTGTGAGTCTGTGTGTTATCAGTGTTGACCTGTCCAGGGCGTTTTCTCCGAAGAGGCCTCGCCATGTTCCTTGAACCCAGTAAACTCTAACCTCACCTCAGCCTGTGACCTTGCACTATATGCATTTCAAGACTTCCCCCTGTGTGTTTGCATATGAGTGTGTGTGTGCAGAAAGTGCTGCTGCAGCCTCGCTCAGGGGGTTGGAGAACTCCTGACACCCATGTGTCTTCATGCAACACCCGATCTGCTGGTCAGGATAGACCAGTTTCTTTTTAGTATGTGTGTATATATATTAAGATGTATGCTTGTACATAGTGTTCTTCTTTCACAGTACTTCACCCCTTTTGATGATCCCTGAGTACGTACTGTAAGTCTGTGCTTTTACCTTAGCCTTTTTCAAACTTTCTCAGATTGTATATTTTTTTATTTTAGCAGGAATAAATTAACAGGATTTTCTTGAATGGGCAAAATACTCTTAACGCCTGGTTCACAATGGATGCGAAATCCCTGCGAAGCAGCTGCTTACCTTGTTCACCTATAGCTGGGGTCTGCAACCTTTAACACTAAAAGAGGCATTTGGTCTTGTTTTCTACAGACCAGAACCCAACGAGAGCCACAAAGCCTCACTTTATCATTAAAAGAATGTAGGCTTTGTTGTCAAACACTGATTTATATATTATAAATTAAATTACAACAGTGTCTATATATTTATACATACACACACACCCACATATAGTATATATATATATATATATATATATATATATATATATATATATATATATATATATATATATATATATATATATATATACACACATATTCATAAAAACAGTTGTAACTTATTTTATTTTTGACAGCAGCACACACAACTTCCTTTCAAAATAAAACCCACCATGTGTCAAAAAAGGTCAAACATGATTTTTTTTTTGTCATTAGGTTTTTTTATGCCAACATCATTATTTTCTCTTTTACTCACAGTTATAGACATTTTAGTAGAATCTATTTATTAAAAAATAAAACACTCAAAACATTTACAATAAACTGATTTTTTTATTTTAATTCTCTAAGATGTGAGGCACAAAACAAATAGCTAAATCATTTTAAACTGCTTTTTATCAAAGCTTTAACCACTTTAGTGTAATTTACTAACATAAAACAACATTTGGAGACTTTTGACTAAATACAAATTCAAAATAGTAATTTAAAGAACATTTGTGCAGAATTTCTCACAGTAAATTGAACTTTTTTTTCTTAGTTATTTGACATGTTACAAATCTGAGCATAAATGACAAAACTTAAATCTATTCAATCATTAGCATTTTTCAATAAAGCTAAAGAGCCACAGCAGAGGGATAAAAGAGCCACAGGTTGCAGACCCCGGACCTATGGTGTAGTTCACACCAGGCGCAGAGCCCCGCGGTCTTACGCGGAAGGCTCGTCCCATGCAGCGGATCGTTTTGCAATCTGGTCTATTTTGTGCGCTAGTGCAATTCTAGCAGGAAGTTACATCAATATACACGAGAAAATCCTATTTATTTTAAAGATATAACCAAATTTTCACAATAAAACACTGCGAGTGACAAATGCAATCATGTTTTAGTATCTGTCGACTGTTGCGGAAAATTGTGTGTCTGGTGTGAATTGCAGGAGAGAACGGATGCCGCGCCGCTTTGTGGCCCTTCCGCATCCAGTGTGAACCTTGCGTAAACTACGTTCACTTTGCCCTTGGCAAGAGGGGTTCAAGCAGCCATTTCCAATTAAAAGTCTAAGTAAATATCTTTACATACATGTTCCATTCTTCCAGGTTTGAAACTTTCCCCTTCACTTTACAGCTCTGCATGTTCTTACAACGTTTTTTGGACACTACTTTCAAAACACATGACCATTAAACATGTGACACAGGAATGGCGTTCCCTTTAAATCACTGAAGAGTCAACCATTTGAAAATTAATCATGGATGAGAAATTTTTAATTGTGGTTAATGGCCGGCTGGAGTTCTACGACACCAAGTCTTTTATAGAATAGAATAGAGCTGTGAAAGCCTGGATAAAGATTTGTGACATTGGCACCACTTTGATATTTTGCACCAAACCTCTTTTAACTCTAGGTGGCGGACATGTGCTAGTAAACACTGGAAAAAGAAGAAGAAGCCCCTCCCTGCTTGTTCAGTGTGAGCAACATGGGTTCAAGAACCGGCATTCAGGCCCAGTGGCTACATAGCTTAAGAGTCAGTCAATTAAATGTTTTGCTTTGACACTTAGATTTTCCTGTATTTTAGGTAAACGCCCACGCCAAGGTCCCTCTTTCACTTTTCCACCCAAATGAAGCATTCCATGAAATAATTCCCACAACATGAACTGGTACATGTTGAGAAACCCGTTAATACATTACTTGATTAGTGTGTTCAGTTAATCATAGCTATTTCTATTAGATCCACAACCATTGTTGTTTGCCTCTTTTTTATCTACGCTGCCTACTTCTGATCAGACGATCACAGGCTTTCATTGAATAAGTACAGTGGGGAAAATTAATGTATCAGTTACTGATTCTGAAAGTTATTTCAACTAAAAAGATGAAAGAGGTATGTGTGAGAAACAGGCAAAAAAATCATTAAATCACATTGTACAATTTTTAAAGAATTTATTTGTACAATGATGCAGGAAATATTTTTGAATCATTAAGCAATATTAATTATTTAGCTCAGATAAGCGAGAATTCTTTCCCTCACAGACATGGTCCTGTATTATTGTCACCTGTTTGAACTGGTTATCTTCATAAAAGACACATGTTCACACGCTTTAAACTGCAACTTCTCTAGCATGACCAAGACCAAAGATCTGTCGAAGGACACCAATTGGGGAGAACCAGTCTGCAATAATTAAGCAACTTGAGGAAATTGAAGAAGTACTGTTGGAGCAGTTATTAGAAAGTGGAGGAAATACCAGATCACTGGCAATATCTCTCTTCACTTGAGACTCCATACAAGATCTCACCTGGTGAAAATCAAATGATCTTCAGAATGTCAAGGTAATTTTAAATTTCCTCAGGAAAATGTCATTATTTTTATTTATTTTTTTAGTTTGTTACACAAATGTTACCATTAATAAAACACTCCATCATCTAAGTGTTCAGAAGGCTCCTTGTGTAAAGTTCTCCAGAGATCATCTGGGTGATCCAGAGTAGACTTGGGAGAAGGCCATGTGGTCAGATTAGACCAAAATGGCACTTTTTGCCAAAAACATCACTCATGTTTATGAGAGTAGGAATGCTGAGTTAAAACCCAAGAACACCAAACCCACTGTGAAGCATGGCATGGAAACATCATGTATCAGTGCTTTTTTCTTGGAAAGAGAACAAAACAACTGTTCTGTAATAAAGAAAAAGATGAATGGGGCCATGAGATTTTAGACAGAAACCTCCTTCCACCATTAACAGCACTGAGGAAGAAACGTGACTGGACAATGATCCCAAACACACCACGGCTACGTAATTAAAAAGCATCTTAAGGTCATGGGGGGGTCTAGTCAGTCCCCAGACCTCAATCCAGGAGAAAATCCATGGAGGGATTTAAAAGTTGTTGCTGCCCAGTGATAGCCATCAAAACATGACAACTCTTGAGAAGATCTGCATGGGAGAATGGACCAAAATAGCAGCAATAATTCTACAGAAAATCTTTGAGGTCTATCATCGACAGCAAGGGTTAAATTATAGAGTATCTTGATTCACGGTGGCGCAGTGGTTAGCGCTCTTGCCTCACAGCAAGAAGGCCCCGGTTCGACTCCCGGCTGGGACCTTTCTGTGTGGAGTTTGCATGTTCTCCCCGTGCATGCGTGGGTTTTCACCGGGGACTCCGGCTTCCTCCCACCGTCCAAAAACATGCTTCATAGGTTCATTGGTGACTCTAAATTGCCCCTAGGTGTGACTGTGAGAGTGAATGTGTGTGTGATTGAGGCCCTGTGACAGACTGGTGACCTGTCCAGGGTCTAAAATTTTCTCGATTATTTTAGTAACATTCTATCTCACATTTAAAGTGTATCTATAATAAATATTAAAGACCTTCTCATTTTTTAAGTGGATAACTTGAGGAATCAGTGACTCCCAAATACTTTTTTTTGCATCATTGTTTCTGGAAAACAAGAACTATGGTTAGGTTGTCCTGGTTAACAGCACTGCCTGACAAACTAGGATTGCAGACAAATATTTTGTAGTACTGGATTTCAAGATGTGTTCAGTTGGCTCTAAAGAAGACACAAATTGACAACTCTGCTGAAGAAAGCTAAAGCTAGCTCGGCCATCATGCATGAATTTAATATAAAATTGCTTTTCGTCCTTGAATGGACATTGCTAAGATGGAATATTAGGAAAAGAAACTTCTTCAACAGACAGTTATATTTCCATAGTTAATTATGAGAAAGGTGAGGTGTACTGTCAAACTGTTTGTCCATCAAACATCTTGCCGACAGTTTCAGGTGAAATAAAACTTTATCTTTCCATTTTGCTCTCTGCTTTTTTTCTTAGTAACATATTCATTGCGCTGTGAACCAATAAAGCTTGCTGGCATGTTCTTCCTCACTGTAGGTCTTTGGGAACATAATACATTTGTCGTTACACAAAAAAAATCTATATGGCCCTGACCCAAACAGCCCCAAAAAGTCACATGGATTTGTCTTTGGCCTGAAGGATTTAGAAAATAAAATATTCTCCAAAGAATTTAGAAAGCATGTTTTTACACCTCTTTTGTCCCAGTATGGCCTTGGCGTAACACAATTCCAATGGAATCCAGATAAAGGGCAAGAATGTACGACTGTGCAAGTATGTGTTTTGTCTGTCTTCCATTTGAATGTACTTTGCTATCTGCGTACATAGTCTGCTGTGCCGCAAAAGTGCATTTGGTCAAGGCCAGCCTCGGTCTGCCAAACAACTGAGAGGCAGCATCTATACATACCCTGTGGGTTAATACACTCTGACCGCTGCGATCTTTATGAACTGACAGCAAACTAAATGACTTCTACTGTAATGGACATTCAGTGAGAATTACTTAGCACGCATAATGACCACAAGGCCAGTTCCCTACGTTAAGAGGGAATTTAAAAAACTGCAGTCAAAGGCGGTAAAGGAATAATGACCAAAGCCCTTTTAACACTTCTGTGTGGGAGTTCATGATATAATACTAAGAAGATTTTAAATAAAACAAAGTTGTTCTCAGCCCTATTATCTCTTCATGTAGCTGAACCCATTTAATGAGTTTGAATAGGTCCCAGTTTTGTATAACATTGCTGAAACATAAAAGGTGAAAAGTCTATAAAGCGGATGGAAATATTCAGACAGCCTTTTATTTGGTTTTAGATTAAGCTAGATCAAGGAGAAATGTCCCACTTTGAAAGAAAAACTCGAATGGTCGTAAAAAAAAAAACTTGCAGTTCGTGTCACCTTTTCAGTCAGAAACAAACGGCAGCTTCAGGTAACATCGATGTGCTGATCTGAAGGCCATTTGAAGGCAATTACTGTGATACACGCGCCAACAGGTTACTATTCGGAGATATTGTTGGTTAGTGATTTATTTTTTTTATTCCTGGGCAATCGGAGAGGACATATTTGAAATACACCATATAGTATCAGAAAAGCACACTAAAATAGAGACTCTGGTGACTGTGTGTTTGAAGATGTTGTGTCAACAGAGTGATTTCATTCAGGGGCATTCTTGGACATGTTTCTGCTTCAAGACGCACTCCAATGAAAATCGTGTTTTTGGTGGGTTTTTTTTACATGTTCTTGTAATATTTTTCTCCCGATGGAGGACATATATGAAGGAATTTAAGATTAGAACTGCATTTCAGAGTATTTCTTAATTCCAATCGTGATGGAAGTATGCCATTATGTTGCAGCAAGTGAAATGAGCGCACCAAAGTCTCCTTGCTCTGCTTCATTCTGATGTATCCACTTGCAGACAAACAGATCATTTAAGGTCTTTTTTTTCCTCTTCTGAGCTGCACATGTGACTCAAAACTGTGCGGCTGGATAGCTCCAATACTGCCTGCCATTTTAGAGGAAACACTAAAGTTAGTTTGGGGTTACAAAGGGCTGTAAGGTAGTGGGAGAGAGTGTGAACAAAGGTATTATGGGATATCAGCAGAGGTTTTGTCCGCTCCAATACTCCTGCCAACAACTTAGAGGCAAATTTCTAACAAATTGCTGATGCTCTGCAGAAACTATGTCCTTGAAAATAATAATAATTATTATTATTATTGGCTAAAAACTGCCTAATCATAATTAAAAGACCACTATGAACACTTTACAATAGATAAAGATGTAATTGGAGAGAGACTTTAAATACGTTTGTTAATGGATCATAGACCAAAAGTTCATTCTTAGCATTAGTAAGTAAAAAATCTTCACATACAAACACGTCAACATGTACACAATACAGTTCCAGTGCGAAAATGATCACCAAATTAACAAACGAAAAAGCCCTTGTTGTCTTGCATTTTTAAAAACCTTTTGTAGGAGTACATCAAATGCATCGGGATGATCCAGTTTAGCACAGGAAATATTTTAGGTTATTTTAAATAGAAACAATAGAAAACAATCTCACATTCAGAGAAAATGTAAGTTTCTATTTATATTTCTGGTACATTCATGTGAAAATAGAAATATTTACATTTATTATGTAAAAAAAGACCAATATATGGCTTCAAATTTTGCCTAAAGGTAAAATATAAGACTGTTAAAGGTTACAGAGCCCTGTTTATGTCCATATGGTACTTAAATTATGTCCCCATGGAGTATTCGGATAACATAATTTATTATTATTTTTTTGTAATCAGTTGCCTTTGTTTTCTGCCTTGTACTCCAACACCAAATGTTATAGAGAAAAAAAGCGTAATGATCTGAGCAGCTTGTAAACTATAAAACAAATGAAAAAAAGAACAAAATAACAAAACTATTAAACACTATCAAACAACTTCTCAAATTCAAGTACACTTCCACTGCTCCCCTGTGTAGTTTAAAACAAAGTGGTCGACCTGAACAGCACAGCCGTTTGAGCTTTTTACATCCCTTCAGTCTGTATGCTAAAGATGATCCTCTCTATTGCTGTGTTATCTTATAAGATAACACAGCATCTAAGGTTGCTGACTCTTGAAGCTTTTTTTGTGTAGAAGAATTGACTATATTCAAACAAAGGTAGGACAAAAGATTGTTTTCAATTTTACA
>NC_050526.1:13246744-13261810 GCF_002922805.2 Oryzias melastigma | reverse complement strand
GAAATATGGACTTCATGGACTGTAACCATCCTGGACTCATGTTGTTTAGCTTATGCAAGTCGAT
Source organism: Oryzias melastigma (assembly GCF_002922805.2). NCBI lineage: Eukaryota > Metazoa > Chordata > Actinopteri > Beloniformes > Adrianichthyidae > Oryzias > Oryzias melastigma. The sequence goes on along the minus strand of NC_050526.1, from coordinate 13,261,746 downwards.
GTAAATTTCTATAAATTTCTGCAAAGGCTAAAGAAAAAGATAATGGCTTACAAAAATTTGGTACATAGTTTGATCTGGTATTTTGATCCATTAAATAGTTCTGACCCATACCTCTTGCTGGCCACCAGCGGAAACAAGGCTTTTCAGTTCCATTTGAACAAAAAATAGATAAATAAATAAAATAAATCTGTGCTACAAACATAAGAGTTTTTGTAACTCAATCATCAAAAAGTGATGTTATAATTTATTGTCAAAAGATTTAAATTCTATAATTAAAAGTTGATATTTGCATGTTTTTAGATTTTGATATAGTTTGAACTTTGCTTCATTAACGTCTTTCAAAAAAAGCTAATAGAATTAAGGCATTACCAGTTGTAAAATTGTTGTTCCTTGGGATTAAATGAACTTCTTGACTCGGTCTGAGTTGTGGGCATATAAGAACTACCCTCCACAAGCACACACACGCTCACTCATAAAGATACGCCGAGGCACAAGAGGTCAAAGTCTGTTGATAGTCCATCAGAACTGGAATGTCAGGTGTAGAAACGACAGATCAAACAGACCAGGCTGGAAAGGTGTTGTTTGGTGTCCATGGGTTTGCTTTCCTCTTGTCTCGACTGCCAGCTCCGCTATGCATGCTTTAAAACGGCAAATGTTGGGAATGTCAAGGGGTTGAGGAGGCCAAAGGAGAAAGGAGGGGTAGGTATGCCTGCCTGCTCCCAGGAGGGGTTGTGAGGTCAGAGAGTTGGCTTCCCTCCCTCCTGGTCTGTTCTTTTCACTCTTTTCTCTGCAACTCTAGTCTGCAGTTCAAATTCATTGTCAAAGTGAATGAAAGAATGAATGGGGGAGTTGGGGGAGGAGCAGGAGAAAGTGTGGTAAATGGGCATGATCCCTGTTCAGATGTGTCTGAAAGATCTGTATTTCTCACACAATGTCCTAAATAAAAGTAATCAAGGTGCTTTTTATATTTGAGCATACCTTGTTCAGCTTGAAGTTATAATTTTTCATTGATAGGGCAACTGTATGCCAGTGAAGTCTTTGTGATCGCCCTTCAAGGGTAACTTTTTCTTCAGGTTGAGTTGCAACACGGTTAAGAGAAAACTCAAATCAACACAAAGCTGTTGAGAAAAAATGTTTCAGTGAGTCGAAAAAGCTTCCTTCAGTAACTGTACAACATGTGCTCTGACCTCCCAGTGTATGGACGACTACAACACCAGCAGTGGATGCTCCGGGGTCGTGGAGGGCCTCTCTCTGATCTCTGACCCCTAGAAAAAGAGGCCTCTCAGCCTGGCCAGGCCAGTGGAAAATCCCAGGGGCCTGGGTTGTATAAAAGGATGTCCAGATGAGACACCGATTATCGGTACATGTGTGGAAGCGTCTGAAGAAACATGCCGTTCTTGTGTAACCAAGTTCAGGACACACAATCTTCAGCACATACATGGGTTGAGGAGGTTAATTGCAGCCGCACAAATGAGTGGGCTGGCTTAGCTTTGTCAGAGTGGCTGGAGTGTGTGTATGTGTGAGACAGATATGGGACACTGTGTGAACTCCAGATGTACTGGGTAGAGATACTGACACACGTGGATGTGCGTTTGGTTGTTATGTCTAGAGTTTGTGAGCATAAACTCCAGCGTCTGTGCTTCAAGTCCATAAGCCTGTTACAACACATTCGCTCCCATTCTGCCTTTTAATCTCTTCCACCCTTTTTCCTGTGGCGTGTTCATAAGTGAGTGTGTGAAAGGTCAAAGTTCAACCTGCGGGTTCAAGGCTGGGGTTTCAGATGACTAAACACCTTTGTTGCTGGCTGCAGGGGGAAGGCTAGATGTGTGTGCGAGTTTGTGCGCAGTGAAGCAAAGGAGGTGTGTTTGGTATGTTGTGTCTAGTTCAGAGCCAAGGGGGACTCACTATTGCCCAAAGCCCAGCCGGCCTCCTCCACACCCCCACCCACACATACACACACCCACCCTTGGGTCCGAGGTTTGATGTCTGCTGAATCTCATGTGATTGCACAGAAACGTGTGATCTCACACGGACACAGTGGTTCTAAATTGGTTAGATTTAGCTGCACAGGGAATCTATTGTTAAATCCTGCAGTGAAACTAGCCTCATCTCCACTTACTGGACTTTTATAAAAGAAGAACACAAAAAATATTCACAGCCATCGCAACCTGCGCAAACAATGGTAATAAACAGGGATCTTCAGTGGCCCCTTTGTCATTAGTACTAAACTCATCGGCCGCTTTATTAGGTACACTTTGCTTGTATTGGATAGGACTCCCTTTTACCTACAGAACTGGCATAGATTTAGCAAGGTACTGGAATCATTCCTCAGAGAGTTTGGTCCATACCAACATGTTGGCATCACACAGTTGCTGCAGATTTGTCGGCTGCAGACCCATGGTGTCAATCTCCCGTTCCTCCACATCTTAAAGGTGATTGAGTGGGTTGAGATCTGGTGACTGTGGAGGTCATTTGAGTCCAGTGAACTTGTTGTCATGTTCAAGAAACCAGTTTGAGATTATTCCAGCTTTATGACATGGAACCTTGTCCTGCTGGAAGTAGCATCAGAAGATGGTACACTGTGGTAATGAAGGGATGGATGTGGTCAGCAACAATACTCAGGTAGGCTGTGGCATTGTAACCATGATCAACTGGTACTAAGTGGCCCAAAGTGTGTCAAGAACATATCCCCAATACCATTATATCCCCATCAGCAGCCTGAACCATTGATACAAGGCAGGATGGATCCATGCTTTCATGTTGTTGATGCCAAATTCTGACCCTACCATCTAAATATCACAGCAGAAATGGAGACTCATCAGACCAGACAACGTTTTTCCAATCTTCTATTGTCCAGTTTTGGTGAGTCTGTGTGAATTGTAGTCTCAGTTTTCTGTTCTTAGCAGACAGGAGTGTGACTCACTGGATATTTTCTCTTTTTCTGACCATTCTCTAGGATGGTTGCCTAGAGATGGTTGTGGGTGCAAATCCCAGTAGATCAGCAGTTTCTGAAATAGTCAAACTAGCCTGTCTGGCACCAACAATCATACCAGGTTCACAGTCACTTATTCTGATGCTTGTCTTGACCATGTCTTCATGCCTAAATGCACAGAGTTGCTTCCATATAATTGGTTGATTTGAAATTTGCATCAACAAGCGGTTGGATTTTCTTAAGCACCAGTACACTTAAGAAAGTGGCCAGTGAGTGTATATTCTGTCCTCCATCCTGTTCACAGCAGAAATGAGGCCAAACAGGCTCCTGAAAAGTGCTAACCTTAAAGTGAGTTGCAGTGATTTCTCCCTCCTGTACACACATGGTCCTTTCCTCTCAAACTATTTTTGACTTCCAGGTGGAGGGTGAACGTGATGAGGTGGCACTTTCCTTTTCTGGCTCACACAAGAGAAACATAAAAAAAAAAAAATGGGGAGTGAGTGAGAAAGATGCTCTCTGTTAAAAAGGTCATTCTCATTAATGCATTTGCAAATTCAGATGTGTGTTCTATTCTTAGGGCCCTCCACACACAAAACATCATCTCAATCACTAAAGTATTATGAACACAGCCCTAAATAGCGTTTTCAACATCTGCATTTGTATTTCCTGTTTCAATTCTCTCTAAGGTAAGTCACAAGTCTAAATTGAACTTTAAGTGTGAGGTGCATGAATTTCATTTCTTGTTTTAATATGAGAAGCTGAAGAGTTTTAAGGCCACCTGTTATTAGAACCTCAGTCTCGCCAGACAGCCTGTAACAAGTGTGCGTTTGTCCATTAAGTTTATTGTGCTCAGGATGGCTGGAGGGCTGGAGTCCACCCCAGCTGTCATTAGGCGAAAGGTTGGATACACTCTGGACAGCACCTCCATCCATCACACTGATAGAGACAAAGTACACAAAGCCACATTCTCATAGAACAATACAGTTCAGTTTGGGACACAGATTTATTTTGAGATGACTTAGGTTTCTTTTTGCTCCGATATATAGCAAAAATAAAGTCACACCTACCTTTCTGGTTCTCATAAGTTAAGAAAAGACAAAAATAAATGCAGAATACAGTGTTTCCTTGTTTATTGCAGGCAGATATGAACATTTTAACATTTCTGTAAACTCTTTAAAAGTTCAAACCTTCATAGAAAAATAAGTCCAGTATTATAGAGTGAAAACAAAGATCTAATTGTAGATGAAGATTTATGTAGATTTGGCAACTCAAATTCATTCTGTGCAGGAGACACTCCACAGAAGGTATTGATTGACAAGGTCTACAGCCAATCAGGATGCAGAACACAGTTTGCTGCTAAATAATAGCATTTTCGCACTGTAACTGTATTGTGTACATGTTGACGTGTTTGTATGTGAAGATTTTTGGAACCAACAAGTATGTTTGTGACATTTGAGTTTGTCTGTGGACAGGCCCCGCCCATTTGACTACCATCTACACTTAACAGTGATAATGATAGGCCTCCAGCAACTTGTTTTGTGATTTTACCTCCTCCTACTTCTTTGATCAACTCTCCTTTTATTCTCTCCTTTCCTTTGTAGCTTTGTCCCCCATCTCTGGCATCCCACTCTCTCCTTCTTTTCTGTCTGGAAAATACAAAGGCCCAACCCTAATTCTTCCTTTCTCCCCAGCCCTTCTCTCTACCCCACCATTTGAAGAGGCATTTGTAGAGCAAGTGGTGGCCGAAATATTTTTTGAAGATCCCACCCCCTGTTGCGAGGGTAAACCGTGTTGCGCTGTGCTTTTGAGGAGAAGCCCTTTTCTTCATGTGGATGTGCTCTAAAGCACAGAAGTTTACATTCAAATGTATGTTTATCTGAGCGCTTGAAGTTTTGCGCTAACTCTAGCTAGCGAAAACTACCCATAGCAAAGCAAAATTGAAGATGAGATCTCGTTTCTGTCTCGTTTACGTCTCCTAGACATGAATGAGACGTGTTTGAGACAACAAAGGCTTTCTCACTCGTCTCGATTGTTTCTCCTGAGAAATAAGTCTCACAGTGAGCACTGTCTGAGATCTCAAAATTCTCTGACAACTGTCTCTTCTTGAGATCTCAGTTAAGAGAAAGATGAGACGTATTTCAGCGTTATCAAGTGTGTCTCAATTTGTTCTCTTTACTTTCTCAGCTGTCTCAGTCATTTGTATGCATGGTTCTGTCTCTTGTTGCTCAATGAGGCCTCGTTTAGTCTTTTCATTGTCTCAGCAAAAAGAAAAGTGAGACCAACACAAGTGGTCAAATAAGTCTCATTTCTTTCTTGCACATGATCAGTTTACAGAAACAAATCAATCATGATGTATTTATATTCAACTTACAAAAGTTGTCTATTCCTTACACATTTCACAAAACTCATTCATATTTTCAAGCTAAAGTCAAACCATTACTGTAAGACCTGATGTGCTCAAAAGACATCTTTTTGAACTTTAAAAAACGTGAAATTTCAAGATAACATTGCAGCGTCGATTTAATAAATTTTTATTTTAACAGTTGTGTAAATTACACTTGGGATGTTTTTTTTCAGAAGAACACAAAGGTTTTAGATGCAGATCCACAATAGTTAAAAGGCACAATATAAATGTATATGTCTTGTAAAATATATAAAAATAATATTGGAACTATAATATCGCATTACATTTAGCCAGTAGAAGAAGAAGACGTCGCAGGGGAAAGTACAGGAACGTTTTGCAAACAGCGACTGAGAGAAATGTCCATTCGCGGTTTAAGATGCAAGTTTTGTTCCAGCCGCACAGAGACTACGAGAGGTAAGAATTTTTATTATTTGGTTCACTGTTGCAAAGAGGTGAAATATTAACTCATTAGACCGAGTGGCCAATGGAATATGTACGAAGCAGTATATTGCCGCCTGCATGTTCAACATTTAGTTAGCGCAAATTACTTAATGCACTTTAATTTTGGCACTTTTAAATTTGGCACTTATATTTCAAAAAATATATTTCAATTATTTTTCAATTTTTCAATTATTTTATTATTTATTTTATATATATGGTTTATTTTATTATATACAATATGATATTTTATTGTTATTTTATTTTCGTAATTTAGTTCCAGTGTCATTTGTTTCGCAGGGAAATTATTTAGGGTGACACACCTCCCTATTCGTTCCGCAGGGAAGATAATTACCGTGACACACCTCCCTTTACCATGCGGCCACAACAATAGCCAGTCAGCCCCTCCCCCGGGTCTGTGCTGCTGACCGGTCTGCTCCGCTGGAGGTGAGAGAGCGTCTCCCAAGATTTGAAGTTAGCTGTTATAAAAATTATGTTAGATTCTTAATTATGTTAGAATTCAATGTTTTTGATTAAGAAACGGCTGTTTTATTGTTTACATGTACTTTTAATTGTTTTTATGTGTTTTTAGCGCCAATTGTGTGTTTTGCTTTGATCACACAGTGAGCCCCCCACGTGCCCTGCAGTGCTCTGTGCTGTTGTTGAAGGTTAGTTTCTGCCATTTTGGCTTTAAATTAACTTTTACTGTTTTATTTTGGTGATGTTGCAAACGAACATGCATATAATGTCTTCGGTGGCTTCTTAAGACTCTCCGCCACGCTCGTTTGTATGCACCGCTAAAGCTAACAAAACCGCCACTTTCAGTGGAAACAAATAGCGCCGAGTAACTTCCGGTTGCTATGCCGAAAGTTGCACCCGTAATCCCTTTTACATGAGAGGCTCCAGGAATAAGGTCAATAGAACCAGACGGGTTTTGTGGAGTTTACAAGATGCCTATCAAAATACACCAAAATAATATGCGTCTCCCTACAAAACAAACTTAGAAGATGATTTCTACGGCTAATGTTATGTGCAGATTTACACGACTAGCTCAAAAGCTGAAGGAAAATCGTGTTGACGACAATATGAGCAGCCAGAATGCAGAATGTGGAATTGCAGCACATATTTTTATTGCTTCCAAGCTTTTTCTCCCAATATTTGAAGTTAGCTGTTGTACAAATGATGTTATCTTCTTAATTATGTTAGAATTCAATGTTTTTTTTATTAAGAAATGGCTGTTTTATGGTGTACATGTACTTTTAATTATTTTTATGTGTTTTTAGCGCCAATTTTGATGCAATGTTTTGTTTTGATCACGCAGTGATCTGCACATGTGTCCTCCAGTCCTGCCCTGCAGTTCTTCTCTGCTATTTTTGAAGGTTAGTTTCTACCATTTTGGCTTTAAAATAACTTTTAATGTTTAATTTTGGTGATGTTACATTTATTTTCAAAGAAATATTTTCATTTCATTTTTTATAGTGCCGTTCTTACTTTTATTTTTATAAAAAAAAAATGTGGCAAATAAATGTAACTTTTCCATTAGCAGGATGAACAAGAAAGAAATGCCGGAAAAGAAAACGTTACAGATTCCAACCCAGAAAGTGAAGGTCTGAGAGAACACCCCTCAACGGAATGAGCAATCTAGTAAGTGTTTAAGTACTGTTGTTGTTTTGTTGTATGTATGTATGTATATATATATATATCTATATACACACACATTAGGACGAGGGTTAACCCTTATGCTATCTTATGGGGTCCAGATGACCCTTATGTTAATGTATGATCCCTCCCATGACAGAGTTGGACAGGATTTCATGTCTATCACGGACACCATTGAAGATTAAAAATAAAATTCTTGAGGAAAAAATAAAAGTTCAGCCTGCTGTCTTGTGGGGTCCAGATGACCCACTTTAAATGTAAACATGCCTAGAATTGCACAAGGGTTTATAAAGTTCCAAGCAGGGCTCCCAAAAACGATTATTTTAACAGACGACTAATCAGTGATTATTTTTTTTTGATTAGTCGACTAATTGGGTCATAGGCAAACTAAAGTGGATGTAAAGTACTCATCTTAATCATCATTAGCTTTAAACTAATAGAAAGTAAAGATAATTTAGATAATCGTTTATTAAACTTTCTAAGAAATCGTGTAGCTTCTGTCCTTCATCCGATTCTGGTATTAAAACCAGATTAAATCAAGTGAGGTTGGCATCTGAAACAAGGAACTATTTTTAACCAAAAATAAAGTTTTGGTCTCGCTGACTAAAATATAAAGAAGTATTTTTTTCGGTGCTGAACGCTCACTTTGTTAAACTTTACTACACTCTGATTCCATTTAATACAAAGTAAGGACTATTAAATTAGTCGTCGATTAATCGACTAATCGATTATTTTGATAATCGTTTAGTCGATTAGTTGAGTAATCGCGGCAGTCCTAGTTCCAAGTAGAGCTTCAATGAGCATCAATAAGAAATGGGAGTGAAACAGAAATGTTTTAGAGCTAAGAATGCACTAAAAGCAGCAAATAAACAGAATAATATTCTGTTTTGGTATTTTCTCACCCTTGTATTGTTTCTACTGTTTCTCTCTTTCAGATCCAGACCAGGTCTGAGAGCTTCAGACTCTTTGAAACCTCAGTGGAGAGAGACTTCACCATAGCCCATCTTCACCACCAGGCCAGCAGGAGCTCTTCCCTGGGTGTGGTGTGTTCGTGTCATCGTTCTGCCATGCTGCCATGAACCACACATCTAAACCACATCGCATGCATCAGTTTCATGCACTGTCCAATCATGTCCTCACTGTTGGAGTATCAAAATCCCTTTTGGTCTTCCTGGAAATGATCCCTCCGGAAAAGAAGGAAAGCGGATCCGTTGACGCAATCCTAAGTGAGTTTTTCTTAAAATTGGCCATTTTATGCTAGAATTCTGGGAACAATAAACATGTTCGATCAGGCTACAGTATAGCAATGATTGCTATCAAAATATAAGTTCAACACTCAAAAGGAATTATTGTCCAGTAGCATCTAACCCAGGGGTGTCAAACTCCAGGCCTCAAGGGCTGGTGTCTTACATGTTTTCCAGCTCCTCGTTGGCTAAACACACCTGATCCAGGTAATGAGCAGCAGATAAGGCAGGATTTAGTGAAGACCAGCATCAGGCTGGCCCTGGAGGCCTTGAGTTTGACACCCCTGATCTAACCCATCTTTAAGTAAACCGATTTGAACTTATTTGTTAGATTTTTACTGCCCAAAGAAGTAACATGCTGAATTTAAATTCCTTTAAGAGCTATAGAGGTCACGTGTAATATGTCATCTTAACTGAATTCTCGCTGTTTTTAGTTGCCAGAAATTATTATTTTGACTCATCAGATGATATGTAAATTTAATCTCACGGCAGCATCATGCAGCTGATCTAATAAAACTATAATTTGCTTGCATCTTGAAGTGTTATATTTGTTATATGCCATCTATTGTTATTTTACTCATACTAGATTTTAATGTTCTTGTTTTACAGCTTGTGTCCTGAGATGTCCCACTCCACCTGGTTGGGAAAAATTGTGGAGGTCCAGCTCAAGAAAGCGTTTGTCAGCAAATGTACAGTCAGAGCAGGTTCTAAGCAGTAGGTCACTGCTGTGATCTACAGTATGTGGACTGGTTACTCTATCATCCTTTATTTATTTTTTGTTTTTAATTTTCGTGGACCAGGAGTTTTAATACAGTTCCTGCCAAGTGTGTTCTAGGATTTGGAAGCATGTAAGTTCACTTGTTTCAAAGCCAAGTGAGATTCCTCCTTGTACCTCAGCAGTGCTGTTAGTGTGTTTGTTGTTTAGAATCTGGAAGTATTCATTATCACCACGTCGGCCAGATTGAGTACGCCACAGTTCATGTACTTAATGCAATTACATAAAAAAAAGTTTGCACTGGTTGAAATAGATCTCCCGGTATAATACGACACAATTTTGTGAAGGTATTTCTGGTTTTACCCAAAATAGTTCATTAAGAAGCCAGGTGGTTTTAACTCGTGTGCTATCCTGGACATGTTTACATTAAAAGTGGGGTCATCTGTTTTTATCCCAAGGATTTTTAATCTTGTCTGGTGTCCGTGGCAGACATAAGATCCTGTCCACATTTGTTATGGGAGAGATCACACATCAATGTAATGGTAGGGTCATCTTGACCCTATAAGAGAGCACAAGGATTAAAGTTCTTAAAAGTTAAAACAAAATAATTTAGTTAAAACCGACTTTTCAACAAGTAAACAATGTCAGAGCTTGTATTTAATTTATTTTTGTATCTCATTTATGTTTTATATTTCTGTATTTTGTTTAAAAAATGTAAAGAGTCTAATGCTGTTATCCCAATACAAATGTTGTATGGTGCTGGTCAAATCCCAAATAAAATGTAACATTTACATATTTAATGTTGTTTTTACTGTTTCTCAAATGTGTCTCATTAATGGCTTTGGTGAGACATTCAAGAGAAATGAAAGAGACATGAACGAGACAATAATGAGATCTCTTTTAGAGCTAATCCTTCTCAAATGTGTCTCATTAGCGTCTCAAACTTGTCTAATCCTTTTCTCCTTAATCCTTCTTTAAAATAGCTGAGACAACTTAGATCAGAACGAGACTATTATGAGATCTCTATTGTTTCTCCCACTTCTTAAGTCTTGCTCAAAAAGCTTATCTCAATTCATGCTCATTTGTCTCGTTGATGTCTTTGCTCAAATCTTGCTCCTAAGGGTCCCTTAGGAGCAAGATTTGAGACACAAATGAGCACAGAACGATACAAGAATGAGACGCTCAAACTTATCTCAAACTTGTCTCAGGAGACGAGATTGAGCCACATTTGAGCAACAGATTTTTCCTATGGGTATTGGTGGCGTCATCGAGCGAAAAGTGACGTCCAAATTCGGAGACACTATTTTTCTGTAACTCTCGGTTTGGAGGGCTAAATGTAGGGGAAGGGAGAAGGGAAAAATTTGGATTGAGCCAAACATAATCAATATGAATAAAGTTTACCCTCAAATACAAAAAGGGCTTATTCAAATAAACCCATCCTGTGTCTGAAAATTCATAACCCCCTATTACAACAGTTAAATTTGTCCAACACATGAGGCCTTCTGCTCTGATGCCTGAGCTGTTTGACAGGACAGAAAAAAAGAATACTGCGTCCATCCATCCACGTATTTCCCTTTAGGTGTCACGGGACAGCTGGAGCCTCAGGTACTGTTGGGCGAATGTGGGTCAGGATACACCCTGGACTGGTTTCCAGTTTGTCGTAGGGCCACATAACCACACACTCCCATCTAGGGACAATTTAGAATAATCAATTATCCCATGAAGCATATTTTTGGACTGTGAGAGGAAACTGGAGTTCCCGGAGAAAATCCACGCATGCACAAGAACATGCAAATTCCACACAGAAAGGTTCTAACTGGGATTCAAACCAGGGTTTTCTCACTGTGAGGTGAGATTGCCAGCCACTACACCACCATGCAGCCTTCCATAAACCTCTACGTGGAATAATAAATCTTCAACTGGCTTTTATAATGTTTAATCACAATACTTTCTGAAGCCTCGTAGAAATGTTCTCATAACCAAGCAAACATAATTAGTATTTCCAGTTTAGCTGAGATGTAATGGTGGGATTGATTTTACATCAGGAAAAACCTCTCTGATTGTATAGGAGTTCTGTAGTTTAGTTTGTAACTTTAGAAAATTGCAAATTTTGCATTTGAGGAAGGTAAAACTGACACATTTTTATGTCTGTGCTTGTAAGAACTTATGATCAGTACAGAGTACTTTTATACCCAACAGCACATTTATTGTGTTTTGGAGCTTTTTGTTCCTGCAGAATGTCACAGGACACTAGACACACAATAGCACTGCCCCTAAGCATTGGTTTTATGATTGACCAGTTCTACAAGCTTATGTCTCTGAACACACCAAGTCACATGGCTGTTATAAGCCACGCCCAATGATGAGCAACAAGTTTAGGTAATCTAATGTTTGCATATTACCCACAATACCAAACACACACATTCACCTCATATATACTGTACAAACAGCAGAATCCTTTAGAGCAAACGGCTGTTTTACACATCCACAGCTCACCTCAATACTACAGTTAGCCGAGAGCATTCAGGCATTATTGTCATTCCTGTCTGTGTGAAAAAGGTTTTAGTTAGCAGCTGTCATCAGTTTCCAGATGATTGATGGTTTTGACCTCGATGATTTACGCTGCTGAGGCCCCATGTATTGGAACTTATGATCAGCAACTGATAACAGAATTGTTCAGTCTCACACAGTTTAAAAAAAAAAATGCCAGTTTGATTTTCTATCAAACAAACAAAAAACAGAAACAAAAATTGCTTTAACACCTAGTGGCTATAATTCATTGCAGTTACTGCTCACTAGTTAGGGGTGTAGCGATTCATTTTATTCTAACAATCCAATTTATATATGATATTGGATATATTTGAACGATCGGATTTGATCTGATTGTCTGATGTAGGACATCTTTAGCCAAAAATGTAGCCAATTTTATAACGGTGTAGGTCGATTTGATTAACAACTTGCCTCAGACAGATCGATAAATGTAGTTCGATCATAGGAATATTAATCAAAGGATCACTTAAGTTAAATAATCGTTACACCTCCCAGTACAACAGAGATACGTATGCTTTTAGCAAAGAAAATAACAATTTTCTCTTTACTGAGGAACAGATTTCTAAGATTCTTTTACCACTAATATTCTGCAAAAAAAAACAAAGATTTTTTATTTTTGTGTTTTGTGAATTCAAATTGTGCTGTTGGACAGAACAAGTATCCTTCAAATCCTTAAAAAACTGTAAAGAATTGTGAAGAATGTTTCTGTCTATTAGGCTTATGTATACATCATTTTTAAATGCACAGATAAAATGTTTTTCTTTTAAATATTTAGAATTTATGTAAACTCAAGGGAGTTTAAATGACTTAAAAACTTTTTTGTGCGCTGACATTTTACAGCAGCATATACAAATGAATAAATAAATAAATAAATTTAAAAAAGGGTTTTTTTTTTGGATCATAGAAAACATTGATTTACTGAAATGTAACCGTAAACATTACCCAAAATCCTCTCATGCGTGCACTTTCCTCTTCCGCTGACCCAAATCAGGTGCAAAAACTCTAAAAAGGAGAAGAACATAGACAGTTGGGGATCATTTTTTTTGCTTCCATGTGGCTAGGGGGAGAAGCTGCATTTGAAGCTTTATTCTCACAGAATATTAGATGCTCTATTCCAATGTATGAAAGATTTGGTGTTATGTAATTCCAGCCGAGTACAAACCACAAGCATTATTTTCATCTTCATGATCAATCTTCAAACGGTTGGTACTTCCCTGAATTAAAAGTGATGCCATCCATATGTCACTACTTGATCCGAGTCCCTGATTCATCAAAGTTCAACCTGGTTTAACTTTTCTGCGTTCAGTTGCAACGTGTTTTGTACATGCCCAAAAAACAGTCATAGAAATCTGCCTAACAATGCGTGAACACAAGAATTTTATTCACAGTGCCCCGAAATGCACATTTACGTCCATTTATATAAACGTTTCATTGGAAGAGAGCAGTGTAAACTTAGTTTTATGGAAAAGAAGAAAACCAATTTTACTGGCACCACCTTAACCCTTGTGGGGTCCAGATAGTGTTTATTTTGATGTGTGATCCCTCCCATGGCAAAGGTGGACAAAGATGTATTTGTGGATTTGACACATTCACGGATGTCTCCAGTCCCTACCCCCCCTGAATAAGGGGGGGAATTCTGTACTTCCAAGTAATTTTTTTTTTACTTTTGGATTTTTGTCTTCTGCTCTATTTACTCAAACTATGTATTACCTGTTAATGTTTTTTATTTTTGCTTTTAGCACACAAGTAATGAAAGTAAGCAAGTGCCAGCTTTCTAGCGTCTTACGTGATGACATCTGAAGTCATCACCAGGTCACCTCTTCAGGATCTGAAATGTCTGAGTGCAGACAAACTGTCAGAATTCTCTCAATGATCAGAAAACGGGATTCCAGCTTTGTGAAAAAAAAGTAATACATCGACTTTGATCTTTTCCTGTTGACCACAAAGATTGACTTTTCAAGACAACAATAAGCAACAAAAACATTTTTTTCTGAACTAACAAGCCTTTTTACTTCCTAAGGAGACATGAAAAGTGAATTTTAATGGAGGTTCAATGAGGTGAAAATGTTTGGACTCAGTTTATACCACTTATCAGTCAGTCTGCTGGCTTAGGTTTCTCCCCACAACTCGGACAGCTGGTCTAAAAGGATCATGAAAACACATCTGGAAGCTTCTAGGATGAATTTGGAGACGGAACTTTGGACCAACTTAGAGATTTAAATGAAGGTGTGTGTGTGTGTGCATGTGACTGTCTGTCAGCAACAGAGAGGGGGAAGTGTGTATGTTCAGGCTTGGTCCCAGCATCCTCAGGGCTGGGGAAGCTTGAATGTCAGTTTCTCTAATAACGGGAATCGGTGAAAAGGTCAGTCCCCGTCGCCTGACCACACCGATGTGAGACTGTGTGTGCGCGGGTGCAAATTTGTGTGTGTGCGTTTGGGTGCCATTGTGGGATTCTTATTTGCGTTATGACAAAGTATGTGTGTCTCAGTGAGTGTGTGTGGCAGTAAAACAAAGGGTGTGGACCATGCCCAGGGCAGAAATTGATTCTCTGGCAAAGCGGAGGAAATGAGGAGAAAAAGAAAAATGGCAGAAGGTCATGCGGAGTGAGAAGAGCAGGAAAACGGGAAAGGAGGGAAAAGAAATGGGAAAGGAAAAGAAAAGGCGACATGGAGATGAAAAAAAAAGAATCACGAGGGCATTATGAAATGATGAAAGAGTGCTGAGAAAACCAAAAAAGTGGCAGAAAAAGGAAGGAGAGATGGCTAAACAGATGCAGTTAGTTTATCTGGAAAGGAAAAAGACAAAAGTAAAGGTAAAACAATTCAAGAAATAATGTAACACAAGCATAGATTACAAGGGTCAGCTCAACTGTGAAACAAAGTCCACATTTTAAAGAAATAATATGATTAAAAAAATGTTTCAACTGAGTTAAATGTTTTTGAAGTGAGAAGAAAAAAATCTTCAACCTCACCAGAAACAATGAATCCCAAGAAAGAAGATAAAGACCCTTGTTTCAGGAAAAAATGTATTATTTTCAAGAAAAAATAATCTGATCAAGAA
>NC_050526.1:13224311-13244968 GCF_002922805.2 Oryzias melastigma | reverse complement strand
CGTTTGCAGCTGCATCTTTCGGTTTCGGTAGAACCGCGCAAATCATAACGGTTCCTACTTGGAACCGAACTTCGGTGCCCAACCCTACTTCTACCCAAATCCCCAAGAAGCATTTTCTCAGGCTAAACCATGTGTGAAAATAGGTCCATCCTGGATCGCTAACACTATACAGCGTGTTAGTTTTATGTGAGTGATAATGTACAGGGAGTTCAGGTTACAGTCAGCTGTTCTACACAATGCTAACATATAGCCAGAATGACCAGAGCTCAACAGTAGAGCAAGCATATCTGGGTTTTCTAGAAATAAAGCTTTTCTACCATGAATTCTTCTAAAATTTCTGTTTTTTTTTTTCTCCTTATTTTTACAGTGCTACTCACCAGTTGCCATAATGTTGGTACGTATCCTGAGCTCAACCAACATATTTTGTTCATACTTTAAAGTCTCTCTCCAACCGTATTTTTTCTTATGGTGATCTTTTAATTATGAAGTTTTTAGCCAAAAGCAAAAAGCCTTTGTTGTTTTTTTAGAACATATTTTCTGTACATCAGCAGTAGCTCATTAAAAACACAATTCTGGGTTTTGGGCAGGACTGTAGACACGGGAAACCCGCCCCTCTTCCCGTCACTGAAAGCTCTGCTTGTAGACTCACATGCTAGTTCAAAGCCTTAAGCTAGCATTAGTGGTGCAAAAATAACGACGAACAATGTTGAATCAATCCAGCTGTACGGTTTTTAGCCAGCAATTTGCTACAGCAGGAGTGTTGAACGCTCATTATGTCTCACACATCTAAGCATGAATGGGTGCGCATAGGGGGAGAGGAGACTTTGGCACGCCCATTTCAGGAGCTGTGTCATTAGCCTGAGCTTTTTCTAGCATCCGGTTTTCTGATTGTTTTATATAGATCCTCTATTGTGAGAAAAAAGCTACAAGAACAAGTTAAAAATACAAAAAAAAGATTATTTTCATTGGAGTTGGTCTTTAAAGATTTCTTCTACTTGTTGAAATTTCTGTGGTGGTGTGATCATTCTGGAACAATACCGTCCCTCTGTCAGCCGCTAAAGGACATTTTTTTTTTTTTTTATTGTTTGCAAATTTTTACTTTTGCTTTGATTATTTTGTTCTCTTGTGCATGTGAATCTTAAAGGGGCCATACCATGGAAATTCTACTTTTTGAGTTTTTGAGTGCATTATACTGTTCATTCATCTCTATAAAGAACCTCGAAGTGGTGTTTTGATCCATTCATGCATTTAAGAGTAATCCTCTAAAAACCTGCGCTATCTGCAGTAGCCCCTCCCATACCCACGAAAACAAGTATTCATATTGTGCTGACGTCAGCACGATGTGAACCACCCTCGTCCAGAAGAGTCTGCTTTACCAGAACCGTCCCCAGTCTAACCCCAACACTCAATTTCTCCACAGAGCTAGCGATGATCAGCAAAACACTTTCCTTTTAGATGCAGAATACTGTATATCTCCTAATTGTATCCTCCAGCTCAAACCGGTGTTTGTTACTTTAGACCATTAAAAAAAGGGTCTAGGTTCTTATGTGTTACTGAAATTTCTGTTAAAACTATTTTTTTCACAATAAGATCATACATTTTAAGCTGACCGGTAACCTTGTGGTTGTTTTATAATGAGAGAAAAATGCTCAATAAATAAATATAATTATTTAGAAAATAAAAGAAAGATTCTTGTGTTTAAAAGAACAAGAAAACATTTTTAAAATAATGCAGTTATCATGTTAAACAGCAGGCGGTCCCTGTGATGTCATAAATCCTTAGAACACAACCTCCCTTTGATTTTTCCCATAAAACATTTTAAATCGATAAAAAAAAGTAGCCCACTCCAAGATTGCAGTTGGACATGTTAGTGGCTTTTTTTTTTTTTTTTTTTTTTGACCCAGAGGGTTTTTTTCAGAAACACCACACAAGACTTGTTATCACTTTGGTGCAGCTTTAATGCATATCAGATAATAGCTGTTGCACGTTTTACAGCCAAATCAGAGAAACCAAAATGAAGCTTGGAGGAAAATTTGGGCAGATGGTAAAAGGAGAAGGAGATCAATAAGGCTTCTTGCAGCAAGAACTCATACCAGTCATGGGTAATGTAATCTTTATGTTGTCTATTTTAAAAGACAAAAAAAAGTATTTTGGCTTGCATTTGAATTGTTTGTCTACTTTTTCTCCTTTTCAAGGTGTCTTAAGGACCATTGTCCTCCACAGAGCGAAGACATTTACTGTCAGTAAAACTGACATTTAGACATATTTAGCACACAGCAAGACATTTATAAACACACACAAAAAAAGATAAGAATGAGGTAAAATGTCCAACTGCATTTTATAATTTGCTTTCTTTACATTAATTAATGAAACCTCTAAAGTTCTAAATTGGGTCAGTTTATTTATGAATTGTTTCGCCCCAATTGGTGAAATATGGGTTCAGGATATGATCATTTCAAATCGACATTGTAGGTCAAGGTAAATTGTAGCAAACTAAATCGTGTAGAGAGAGGATGCTCCATGTTGATTTTACTGTTTTGATAAGCTTCACACTAGGAGTTAAACCTTAAAGCCCTAAATTTACAACTTCCTGATTTTTTTTTGCACAGTCTGACTCAAAACAGCTGTATTTGGAGTCTACAGTTAAAAAAAGTCTTAGTTAATAGTATCTTTTAGTCCCTTAAACAAACATAAATAAATAAATTGAGCTTTAAGCTATAATCTAATGTCAGATCAATTTTGACTGGAACAGGCCATTATAAAAACATCTTTATCCTTAAGATAAACCTATTCTATTAAAAAAAAAAAAAAAAAAAGATTGTTTTGCCTTACTGGTGTTTATTTTAAACCCCTGCAGTTTTTAGTAACAACACATGGATTGAATTTATGAAGCAGACTTTGAATCAGTTCAAAACATTTAGTGGGGGGTCCCAATAATATATGAGTTGAATTTTCTCTTGGTTAAAATTTCAAAACGGTTGGAAAAAAAAGTACATGGTGCATTTGTGAAGGGCTTAGGGCCTTAAAGAAGATGAAAAAAATGCAAAATATGTAAACACTATTTATCACTTTTACATATTTTTTCCACAGTTTTGTGTCCTGGTAGCTACTGCAGTCCAGTGAGATTCAACACCAATGCTCCCAAAAGTAGAGGCATTATTCCTGAGATGCCAAAAACAAAATCTGTTTTGCTGATGCTAAAGTCACCCATTTTTTAAGATCAAAATCTAATAATAGGTGTGTTTCCATTACACTTATTCTCAAAACTTTATTGAAATTCTGGAAATGTCAAAAAACACAATTTTGCAATTACACTGTTTCCATTAAATCGTAATTATGCAAATAAACACAAACCAACTCCCGCTATAAGTTATTAAAAAACCCAACAATAGGTGTGAATAATACATTGATGTACAGCAGATACATTCAAATTTCCTCAACGGCCATAGCACTCATCATCATCTATCAAAGGAGACGTCTGCATCGTATTGAGGATATGGAGCAACAAGCTATGTGGGAGCGGCCACGGATTAAGAGATTTTGTAAAATAGTGGATGGTGATTTTACAGAGGAGCTTTGGATCCAACAATTCTGCATGACACGCTCAACTTTTGATGAGCTGTGGTAAATAGTAACATTCTTGTATAATGCTTTTCTACCTTCCTCCAAGGTCCAAAGCGTTTTACAGTCTCAGTCCCATTATAGACTCACCCCAATAATCATGTGTAATTATTGATTTGTTTGTAACTTTGGATTTGTGTGTGTGTAATTCTTGAATTATAATATTCACAATCCAAGTTCAAAGCAGCTGATCATGAATCAGTCCCCTCTCCCCCCCTCTGGCTTTGAGCGACCACTATCTCCAGAGTTCTCCCATTTCCTAGTTCTCCCCACTTTACTTCTAATCAGCCCCTGCTGTCACCCCCAGGAGCCCAACAGGTTCTCATCAGTAATCACTACCAGCTTAATTTAGTCTGAACACTGAGCTCTGCTCAGTGCGAAGTCTTGTTTGAGCCACTCTACCTGCATTACTGAGCGTTCTCAACCTGACCTGATCTTCTGTTTCATCTGACCCTGCTTCGTCTGCCGCCTGCCCTGACCCTCGCCTGGACCCTGACCACTCTGGTTGTTTTCTGATGCCCTCATGCTTTTGCTTGACCCCTGCCTTTCTGACCCGGATTTAGCTTTGGGGACTTTTAGCTGTGCATCATGCCTATTGTCCTGTCGGTGACAAATAAACCTGCACTTGGATCCAGCCGTCTCCCTGTTTGAGACAATGATCCAGCATTGGTAAGATTTAAACGCATCACTTTCTAGGAGACGTGAACAGTCTCAAATGAGATTTGTGTGTAAATGTGGTTTTGTGTGTGCTTACTTTTTTAAAGATTTGTGTGCAATTTAGTTTCAAACTGGTGTTGTTTTAATTTGTGCATGTGTAAATTATATTTTGTATTTTTTTGTACTTATGCACAAAATATATTGCATGAGTTACAAATCAAGAATTAGGAATGCACAAATCCAAAGTTATGCACAAATAAAGAATTAGACACACACAAATCAGGGTGAGCCTTTTCTCTCCATCCATTCACCCATTCACACACACATTCACACACTGATGGTGGCTCCACTGCCAAACCTCAGCACCAACCGTCCACCAGAGGCAAAATGGGGTTTAATGGCAGAGCAAGGACCTGAACCTACAATCATCAGATCAGAGGTTTACCTTTACACCCCTGCACCACAGCTGCCCCATACTTGACATCAATTTTGATAAGCCTGAAAATCTACTGCCTCCAAATGTTTTTTTTTTTTGATAAATGCACGTTTTTTTCAAAAAAGTTGTGTTTCCATTGAGCAAATTTATCATTGCAAATCCAATTCATAGTAAATGGAAACACAGCCAATTTGTATTCTATGATTATACAGGATGCATAAAAATGTAAAGAAAAAATGCTCCAAGCACAACTTAGGAATTGAAAAGTAAAGAATCTAATATAGATTTGTGATTAATATTCCTTTAAGGAAAGACAAGGACAATCCTGCTTAAATCTACCTCAATTTAATATTAATTTAAAAAATTGAGGAAATTTAAAAACACAATTACTTTTTTTTCTAAACTTCCCAATTTTAAACTTTAAAACTCAACTCAAGAACTATCCAACACAAATCTTTCCTTTGCTTTGATGACCAAACTCAGCTAATTTTCACCCCACAAACTTGGCCATTTTCCATAAGAAAGGGATTTTGCTAATGTGATTGGTGTGGCTTAGGGGCTGTACCGATCTTAATTTTGAGTGAAAATGAGGTCCGATTGTTGGGGTTGCATCTTGAGTGGAGGTCGCACAGCCAGATAGACAGACGTACAGACTGGTAGACAGTGGTGAATGAGTGGCATTGTGCCAAAGCCAATAAACGATGGGAGCAGTGGGGGATGGGGGACCCTTATGTTTTATTTATACTTATTCAAATGACCCCCGCACGTTTTGACTGAGATTACTGGGTAAGAACTTACAGAAAATAAAGAAGTAATCAGTTGTGATTGTTCTTCAAAATGTTGAAGTTGGAAAAAAAATCACTGGAGCAGTTTTTTTTTTCTTCAAAGGGGGTTTTCAGTGCTTTATGATGAACAGCCATTTTTATTTTCACAAGTGTATTTGATTCCTTTCTGTTTATATTGAATTTGAAATACTTTTGGATTCGGGATTAGAAGCCTAAATTTGTGTTAAGATCATAGTTTGGGAAAAAAAGAAGACATTTTAACCCTTGAACACCAGAGCTCCATGTTTTTAATTTACTGTAACTTTTCAACTGTTAATATGTTGATCATGTTAACGATTGAAAATTTGTAGTATGTTAAAGATTTTGTGTTTAAGCATCACCGCCTAAAGGGTTAAAGTGCTGATTGTACTCCTGAGTCTGACAACACATGACCCTGGGGATCCTTTTGCAGAATCTGGCACCTTATCATAAAACCCCAACAGAAAAGTGCCAAAATGTAGGATATTATTGAACTTTTCCTTTTAGAAATGTAATTTAATATTATTGGAAATGCATGGTCTTTAGTACCGCTTTGCAAATGCTGAGTAGTGCAGGTCCCCTGGCCGTCACTATTACTCCAATTTAAATGGCTCTACTCCAAACAGTTGGAAGTTAAAGGGCAGAGTGGTCCAATCATCTATCCAAAATTGTCTTCTTTATCAAGTCTGAACAAGACAGAATTTCTGCTTGAGCATATGCTCTACCAACCATCAAGGAAGAGCCACAGTCCACCTCAGCAAGCTGCCATGACCATGTTTGCTTTAAACCACTGTCAAAGGGAATTAAGCCAAAGATTGATTGA
The DNA here is from genome assembly GCF_002922805.2 of Oryzias melastigma. Taxonomy (NCBI): domain Eukaryota; kingdom Metazoa; phylum Chordata; class Actinopteri; order Beloniformes; family Adrianichthyidae; genus Oryzias; species Oryzias melastigma. Next base: position 13,238,628 of record NC_050526.1, on the reverse strand, counting down.
TACATTTAATTTTACAAGAATGTTAAATCTGTCTATCTACCTAGGTCTATAGGCAAGTTTTAGCGTCTGTTCTCAATACGAGTGAGTGACCTTTAATAACTTAAGGGGATCCCAGAACGGCTTTCCCAGACACACTGACCTTTCAGCCCAGACAGGGCAGAGGGGAGGAGCGCTTTTTTGTGTGTGAGTGCTCCTCTGATGTGATTTTTTGTTATTTAGCTTACAACCAGGTTGATTTATTACTTGTAAAAAGAAAATATCAATTAATTACCCTATTTTGAGATTTGAACATTTGGAAATATGAATCCTTTACCCACAGCATATGTTCCTTGCTCTGCTGACCCCTACCCATCACAGCATCATCAAGTTTAGAGATGATACCAAAGAAGTGGGGCTCATGTAGCTTATATGGGTGAGAGTAAAAGAAGAATAACCCCATTGTCAACATCTCAAGACTAGAAAACTGATAACTGACTACATGAAGACAAAGTTAGATTTTGAGGGAGCTGTGTGGGGAGTGCTGAGAGAGTTTTTGAGTTCCCATTGCAATGAACCCAACCTGAATCTTTCAATCTATTGTAAAAGTATTCCCAGTGGTCTTTTGAGTAAGATTATGCTGTTTTAACCAAATTCAAAAGACCTGTGATGTATTCTAGGACATAGTTTCTGCAGAGTGGCAAGAGTTCTTTAGAATTTCACCTCTAAGTTGCGGGGAGTACTGTTAGTGCAGGGTAAGCCCACCCCCATTTCCCACCATCCATCTGTTTACAGTTTACACGTTCTTCTGCTACCTTAAGGTCCCTTAAAACCCCAACCTCACACTACTGGTGCAACGAAATTGGTGAGCAATATCAAAGCTATCCAGCTGTATAGTTTTGATCCAGATACCAGTTCAGAGGAGGGACATGAAGACGTACATGGATCTATTTGTCTGCAATCCATCAGAATGGAGCTGAGCAAGAAGCTTGCGGCTCGCCAGATTTAGCACTTACTTCACTGCTACAAGTTTTTTCCAACTGCATTTTTATGACCACTCCTAATTAACAACAATTTGAATAAAGAAATACTCATAAATGCAATTTTAATCTTGAATCTCTTTATATATATCTGCCATCATCAGAGAAATATCACAAGAACATGTGTTTAACTGGAGTAGGTAGGAAAACCCCCAGAAAAGCCAGAACTACTGAGGAGCCTTAAGGAACATCTCTTCTAGACCTTTCCAGCTGACCCTGTCCCATTGCTTGTCCAGAACTGAGCTTCCCTTAACACCATGTCTTTTGTTTCCTACGGTCTTAACTTTGCCTCCATCCTCTCTTCCCAGGTAGGGGCTCCAATTGTTTGTTGGGCAACAGCAAAGAATCACTCCATATAGTTTTTGAATTAGGCTAGGGGGAGAATAACCTGGTATATATAGTAATTAAAGGATCCACCTTTAACCCTTGGGCTATGCTAGGCATGTTTACATTAAAAGTGGGGTCCTCTTCACTGGTGTCCGTGGCAGACATAAAATCCTGTCCACCTTTGTCCACCTTTTTTATGGGAGGGATCACAAAGCAATGTAAGGGTGGGGTCATCTGGACCCCATAAGAGAGCACATGGGTTAAAAAGTAAAACTATAAACTGTAAGCATTATAATGGAACCCAGGGGTGAGTCTCTGAGAATGTTGGTGAAGGTGCAGTTTCTAGACCAAACTACGTCCAAGTTTGAGCAGATTCGTCAGGACACAAAAAAGAAAAAGAAAAGGGACTTGGCAAAGTCAACTTCCCTAGGTTCCACATTTCTGCATTCAAATTCAATTCTTTGAGATTGTCAGGTCATTGAGTGGTTTTAGAAATGGAGATATTGTGTACAAGGAAGCTATGGAAGACATGAATAACGTGGAATCTGGTAGGGTAACTGTTTCCCACTTTTAAGGGGGAGAAATCTATTGGCAACTGTAGTTCATATCAAACGTTTGTCATTGGTTGCAATGCTAACATGCAAGGTTTAATGTCCAAAAGCTTTTTATTCAACAGATCATACACATCTCATTTGGTAGTTACAAGTTCTTAGGTTTGTCTACCTGTGTCTGGAAAAGGTTTTTCATTAGCTACTTCAGGATGGAGTAACCATAAAAAAGGTGCTCCGAAGAGTCAACGACATGTTCTCTGACCACTACCCACTTCCTCCTGTCTCTAAAAATCTCTGAACATTATGAAGGACATTTCAGAGACTGGTCATCCTCTGTTTGAACTCTTACCGCTGGGCAGTCGGCACAGATCAATGAGAACAAGGACGGATTCAGACAAAGCTTTTACTCTGCAGCAGCCATAAAATAACACACTTTATAATGACATAAGAGATTATGCAGTAGAAAGATTTATGGATAGATGTATGTCTTCCTTTGGAATTTATACTTTAAACCAGTGTTTGTTGAATATTTTAATTTATGTCTAGGTTATAGAATGATTGTCTGGAAAATAAAAAATTCTCAAAGATGTTAGCTCACGTTCAAGTTTCTGCCACACTTTGAGCATCAAATCTGACTCCTGCAACACTGTCAACTGTTATAAACTTTAATGAAGTATTTTTTATTCATCACAATTTAAACATGTTTTAAATACTTAGTCACACATGAATGAACTTTTAGTGATGTAGCAGCATAGGCTCAGGTGCCTTAATGAGGTTGAATTAGTCTGAGCAAAAATGTGCAAAGCTAATCAGTTATTTTCATTGCGTCCTCTTAAATATCTGACCATGCAGTCACTTAAGACAATATAAACCACTGAGAAATAAAAGCTTTCTGGTGAATGTTGTCAATGCTCATTTAAGGATCTGGTAGCTTCTGAAGATTTTTTTTAAGTTCAATCATTACTGTAATTTCCGTAAGTCTTAATTTGTTTTCATAAAAACAACAATGTGCCTTATAGTACAAAGTGTTTTAATACATTTTGGTTGCGTGTACTGATGTCAAATTGATTTTAAGAAGTTCACGACACTCTTTCTAAATTCCTGTCTGTGAGTGTTTTTGTGAATGCGCTAATGTGGCTAACGTGTAGCAGTGTTGAAACATGACAAAATTGGCAGTTAGCATAGTTGTAAGGAGCTGCTTGAATTACACTCTTTACAACAACCAGGGTTTAACTAATTTCCATTTTTAATCAATACAAACTAGACAAACAGGTGACATTTTCTTGAAAGGCCCCTAAACAAAATTAAAAAATAATGTCTGCTTATTCTTTTCAGTCTCTTTAGACTTTTTAGCCCAGTATTCAGATACAAATTTCAGTGTCCAAAAAAAATATAGATCCACCAGGTACCAATCTGCATCAGATACCAGTATCAATTCGTGTCCGGTACCAATCTGCGTCTGGTACTGATCCAAGTCCAGTAACAGCACCCATTTCTGTCTGGTACTGCTTCGCGTTTGGTACCAGGTTAAGGTTAGGACAGAAAAGGTAGGAGGATAGTGGTGCATTTTTGCATTCATTGAACTAATATTAAAAAAAAAAAACAAATGGTTACCAATTTTAAAAGGTAACTTTTTTTTAACATAAATATGAGTAAAAACAAACAAATCAACTTAAAACTTAAATAACTTTCAATATTTTACTCTCCACGATAATAAATTCTGTCAAAATTATATAAGTTAGTTGCTTTGATATGTTAGCACGATAACATTGGGGCGCTTATAAAAAACAATTTAAAATGATGTGGAGAGCCGGATATAATTCCCCTGCGGGCCGGATCCGGCCCCTGGGCCTTGACTTTGACATGTGCTTTAGACCATTCTTTCATTGTGCGCCTATAATCCAGTTCACCCCATAGTATTACAATAAGCAAAAAAAAAAAAAATCAAAAAGTCTTCTGTCAATAAGTGTTTAGAGAAAAATATTAAGTCTCGCCCTTTACTGAAGCTTGTAAATGCTACTTTAATGATTTACATCTAAATACAAATAATACATTTTCATAGTTTTATATGTAACAGTTTGGGAATGTTTTAAAATTCCGAAAAATAATCAAGTTACATTAGTAACTATTTATAATTAAAAAAAAATAAATGTATTTTAGTTATTGTATTTTTTAAGGGGATGTAGAAGCCTCTAAATAGTATTTATCTGTTTGTCCATTATCTACTCACACATCATGCTGTTCTATTGATATAACTAGAGCCTGGGTGCTCCCTGGACAGGTTTGCTAGTCCATCACAGACCACTATGACACGTTACATCAAATGTGATATCGATCTAGAAGTTAAAAAATAGACATTGCATCACTGCCTGGTCGCTATGCATTCGCTTTGCAAGTCTAAATGCTTTTGGCCTCCACCCTCTTGTCTTCAAATGAGTTGGGAGAGGGCCAGTTTCTGCAATCAACCTCCCTGTCACCCTCCCTCCTCTGTCTCTTTTCTTCTTCTGTGAATCGCCTGCAGCATCCACGCTGCTGAACTGTCTCTAATCGATTTGTCTGTGAAGGCAAAAGCGTCACCCTCAGAGAACCACAATGCAATTCTCTCTCTAAGTGACATCACACCCCCAACCCTGAAGACTAAAGAAGCCCTGAATGATGTTCAAAGACTTTCTCTTCTGGTATTAAGAGTATTGAGATACTTCTCAGCTCTGCAACACCCACCCAATTGGAGTGCTTAGCTAAAACTATGGAGGTTATTAAACACATTATCAATAGGGGCGGCATTAAATTTTAAACTCAATTCTATCTTGTCAAAGACTGTTGACATGCATATGTATAATAAGAAGCAATTATTTTCCATTTGTAACCTCTTTTTTGGACACTAACTTTGTATCTTTTGTAGTTTAAAATAATTAGTGACTCAATCCAAGTTTTATCAACTAAAGAGATGGCTTAACAAGTTTTAAACACACTAAAAAAAGTTTTATAATACTTTTCTATGTGAACATTTTTAGCAATACCCATATACAGAGGTAATTTGATATCTTTATCTATGGACTTGCATCATACTTTACAAGAAATCCCTTCACTATAAGCAATAAAAGACATGCTGTAATAAAAAAAAATGTATGTGAAAATATCTATTGCTAAACTGCAACTAGAAAAAAATTCTTTGTGGAGCTTTTTTAAAATCCAGTGTTTCCAGTTTGACGTTATAAAAGAGACAACGTATGTTTAGGTTGTTTTCACTCTGGGACAGTTCAGAGGACAGTTCAAATGGGGTGGAAATAAATGTTATCTTTTTGTCTGGTTCTGTTTGTTGGCACTTACACAGTGCCTTTAAAAGCAAACTACAGACAGAAGTGAATAAAAACTGCAGGTGCATCTTAAAAACTGCAGTAGAAACAGGAAAAATCATGAAGAAAACCAGCTTGTCCTACTAAACCTCTAATTATGAAGTAGTAGTAAATGTCTGCACCTCCTTACTACAATATTCTTTGGCTTTAAGACCTTTTATGAATCTTTTAAATTCTCAAACTGTTATTATTTGATCAAATTTCAATGACGTTTTATAAAACGTGAAAACATTAAAGTAAAACATCTGTAAATTCTATTCCAGTACTCACTAGGCACAATGTGCGAACCACATACTGATGTCACGGCACATCTAGCCATTTGTACTTTTTGATGTCAAGATATTTTACAATTTCTAAATACGGCTTTATTTGCACCCATAATACTTCCTTAAAACACAAAATAGCTAAAAATGCACACAACACTTAATATTTGGATAATATAAACTAATAAAGTCAGTTTTAATCAAATAAAATACAAAAATGTGTTCATGTCCATACAGTTTTTTAGTTTCAGTGTGTGTCCTTAAGGTCAATTAGAAGGCACAATGCCCATGTGCTAGCAATTTAACAAAGTGTTACCCCGACACACTGGTGCTAATCTATGTTGGTCCCATGCTGAGTTACACAAAGCTAACACTGACCCGCTGTGTACAGCCTGACCCAGCATCTGTACGATTGTGTTTGTGGCCACCTGCTGTGCGTGCATGTGGAAGAGCGCATGTGGGGTGTTTTCTGAGTGTCTCAGGCAAACCGATGAGCAACACGCCCTGTTTCTGGGACAGGGTCAAGCACACATGCTCACATTTGTCCACATTACTGAAGCTTTTACATTATCATATAATTAGTGCAGTGATTTTTCTGTTTTTTTTTACTTAATGCAAAATTCAAGGCTGACTCCACCCTCAGCCAAAATTTTGAAATCTAGACAGGGGGTGGAGCTGGGGAGCAAGACCGTTTCGCCTGGTTCACACTAGACGCGGAAGTGCGCGGCGTCTGATCTCTCCTGCAATTCACACATGGCGCGCATTTTTCTGCGACCGTTGACATCTTTTTTTTGTTTTTTTCCATCATGGGTAAATTAATAACCTCAAAAATATTACCCCATGTCTCTGCGAAGAATTACTGATCCCTGCCTCTCTTGTTGGTTTTACACCCAAAACCCAGCCCGGCGCCCCGCTCTGGAGTAGGCCCACTACGTTGATGTTTGTGTCTGTCTTTTTTTTCCGTGTGCATGTGTGTTGTGATTGTATGCTTATTTTCATCTCTACAGTCCGTTTATATACAAAAACATGATCACATTTGTCATCGCGCTGTTTTATTGTGAAAAATTGGTTATATTTTGAAAATTAAACCAACTTTTCTCATGTATCTTGATGTAACTTCCTGTCAGAATTTGCACAGATTGCTCGCGGCTCGCGCACAAAATAGACCAGACGGAGGAACGATTCAAGGTGCAAGCCTTCTGCGGAGGACCGCGGCGTTCCGCGCCTGGTGTGTATCACACCATAGGTTAACAAGAGTGCCGAATGGAAGTGGCCTCCATTCCGTGGGGCTATGCGGTCCTTCCGGGTCCAGTGTGAACCAGGCGTTATCATTGCTGGATCTGCAGATCATGACGTTAAACTTCTGAAATGATGATGGGGTCCTCCATTTCAGCTGAATCCAACCCCCTCCTGTGACTACCCCCCTTAGCCACCCAATTTGCACCTGTAATTCAGATTGGAATGTGTTGGCGTGGTTGCTGAGGTCATTTTGCGCCGCGTTTGTCCTTCACTGTGTGCCTACATCTCCTTTGTATTCATTTACCTGTTAAAGTGCCTGTCCATCACGCGTCGATGCAGAGCAGCAGCGACAGAAACACTTGTTTTTCTGTGTGGAGGAAGATGGCATGTACATTAGAGGCAGAATTGTGATAAATTGTGTTAAATGATTGTGTGTGTATCAAGATGTTTGAGTATGTGTCAAAGTGATGAAGGGGATCTTTTTTTTTTGTTTGTGTAGCAGGTGCCTGGAGTAGTGGAGGTGGCAGTTGGGGGTATCGTTTCTGATCGATCTCTTCCCTCCCTTTGGATTGACCCTGCGCCTCCCTCCACACCTCCTCCAGGACCTAATGAGACACAGCTTTAAAGGACCAGCACAAGAGACTACATATCCACAGAAACCGTTAGAAACCTAAAGAAAAAAAAAGCACAAAATACATAATGGATCATATCTGAGAAAATAATCTCCTAGTTTTTTTATAACTCTGCCTTGACGACTAAATAAGTTTAAAAGTAGACTTGCAGACGAGTTCATTTAAACAACCGGTACCTCAGCTTGGGGAACACCATCAAGGCTGCGACCTTCCACCCCTTTCTTAGTCCCAGACTGAATCAATTCCTAACCAGACAGACTCTCACACCAACCCACCACCATCACCCTCTCCCCAAACACGATGACTAAAGCCCTGCTGGTTCTTCAGACAATAGGAGGGACCTCTACAAGAAAAAAAAAAAACACTGAAGTCTGTCTCTGTTAGCCTATCTGTGGCAGAAGTAAGAAAAAAAATAGGTGAAAGGAAGCGCAGCTGTCAGTAAAACACTAACCAGAGTGAATCTATCAGAGCTGTTTTGGCAATTTCTGATGTAAAAGCTGTTTAATTCAGTTCTACTCAACTTTATTGCCAACAGTGTAGCATGAAATGAAATATAGGTGTGAAAGCAAAGTTCTCTTAACTGAAAAAATACATCTGTTTGCTGGAACCTAAGTACCTGCTTTCCAAAGTCCTGTTTGATCATTAGACTTACCTACTCACAGCACCCCATAAGTTTAATTCCAGAGTACATTTGACCCCAAATACTTTTCATTTGGTTGGTGTAATCACTCTATGTCCGTTTTCAGGTGCAGAACGCTTGGCCTGCTTGCTCAGGTGTGCCACACCTGGATTTACGGCGGTGCTGTTAACGCAAAATGTATTCCAGGTAGAGATGTTTAAATATAGGAAGTCAATGTGATGCATTTTGACCCATCACCCACACCTGGTATTTCTTTAATAGAAGTATAGAACTCATAATGTCCTTAAAAATATTAATTCTGCTAGATACAAAACCTTTGCTAGAAATAGACTCAACTTTCATTGCAAGTTGGGGGAAAAAAAATCAGAAATTGATCTGTGATTAGTTTTTCTGTGTACCTCAGACCTCTTTAACCTTTGAACACCAGGTCAGCCGTCTCAGGTAATCTTCTTCGTCACACTTTAGGTTTTCCCCGTTGTCTGCCAGTTTGTTCATGTTGAACTTAATAAAGACCAGGCTTGCCAAGAAGCCTGATCCTCTACATTTGTAGTCTAACACCACCAATTCCTGATATAAGGATCTGACCATGCTGGACCCAGGAAGAGATTTTTTCCACAGTGGCGGGGTTCTCACCACTGCAGGTGATGTCATAGCATGCCAGACAGTTTTCTTACAACCTTGTTCAAGTCAAGTCATTCCAAATTAAGCAATGCTCCTGAGTGATCTTCAGGGAGATTGCCAGAGCAACCCACCTGCATGTGTGTTGTCCCCAACACGGGGTGCTGGAACTTCTCTTCACATATCTTGTCCATGAGGACGGTCACCTAAGCCACTCCCCTTTATGTTCCCTGTTCAAGAGGAAGAATGCTAGGACTGCTCCCCTTCATTTTTCTGTCCCCAGGGAGAGTCCTCTTCGAATATCTTGTCCCTGACCAGGACTGCTGGGACTTCTCCTCTTCACATGTGTTGTCCATGAGGAGGGTCACCAAAGTCACTCCTCTGGGACCGCTCCCCTTCATGTTTCCTGCTCCTGGGGAGAGTCCTCTTCATGTTCTGTTCCTGAGAAAGGGTTTAATTCACTTCACCCGTTTTGCTGCAAAGACCTAGACAACTTTGTGCTTTTGATTTTGTTCTGGCTCTCCTCCCTGCTGGTGTGATGTGTTAGGGCATCTGGTATCTGCCCTTTTAGGGAGGGATACTGTGAGGTTGTGCTCTTTGGTTTCCTTTGTTTTCTCGTATGTTTTTTTTTTTTTCAGTTTTCACATGTCACACCATTCAGGTTTCTATTTGTCCACAGCTGTCTTGAATTACGTTATTTAATCCTTCATGTCTTTCAGTGTCTAGTTCTCAATTCATCTTTGTCAGAACATCTACTTTGCAACACTTTCTGTCTTACAGTTTTGTTTCTAAGTTTACTTTTGAATTAAGGATTTTAAATTCCTGTCATAAAGTCTGGTCGCCTCTGTTTTGGGTCCATCCATCCATCCATCCATCTTCCTCCGCTTCATCCGGGACCGGGTCGCGGGGGCAGCAGTCTAAGCAAAGATGCCCAGACTTCCCTCTCCCCGGCCACTTCCTCCAGCTCCTCTGGGGGGACCCCTAGGCGTTCCCAGGCCAGCCGAGAAACATAGTCTCTCCAGCGTGTCCTGGGTCTTCCCCGGGGCCTACGCCCAGTGGGACATGCCCGGAACACCTCACCAGGGAGGCGTCCAGGAGGCATCCGGACCAGATGCCCGAGCCACCTCAACTGGCTCCTCTCGATGCGGAGGAGAAGCGGCTCTACTCCGAGCTCTCTCCGGGTGACCGAGCTTCTCACCCTATCTCTAAGGGAGCGTCCAGCCACCCTCCGGAGAAAACTCATTTCAGCCGCTTGTAGTCGGGATCTCGTTCTTTCGGTCACGACCCAAAGCTCATGACCATAGGTGAGTACTGGAACGAAGATCGACCGGTAAATCGAGAGCTTTGCTTTCTGGCTCAGCTCTCTTTTCACCACAACGGACCGGTACAGCGACCGCATAATAGCGGACGCTACACCACCAATTCCTGACACATGATTCTTAATTAACTCTTGATTTAACATAATTGTAAGTTTGAAGTTTAAACAAACAAACCACCTAAAACGTTATGCAATATGAGTCAGCAATATTGTTTTAGGATGTGAAAGAAGATTTATGTGCAACAATACCGAGTGGTATTATTTTGCAGTTTGTCTGGGAAAAAGACAAATAAATCAACACTTAAAAAGATGTAATTTTGTTGTGATGATGTTTTGAAATTAAAAGCTTCTGAATGGACATTGACTGATATTAATTCAGAGCCTCCTGACAGAAAATACTGATATAATGAACTTTCAGAACTTTGACAGTCTCCAGAAGGAAGCATCTTTTATTAGATTTCTGGCCCAAGAAATCAATCAGTTGGTGTACGATGTGATTACATAACTGAGAGGAACAACAGTGAAGTCTTACTCATTTTGGCTTAAAAATGCTAACATAACGACTCAAAAAGTGAATATTACACTTAAAAACATTAGTTGAAATGTTCAAAAACCTTAAGACAGATATAAAATAGATTGCCTACATTAACATAATCAAAAGAAGTTGTTTTAGTTTTAAAGTGTTCTAATCAACTAAAATCAAAATATTGTAGAAAAAAATTGTATCAATGTTTTATAAAAAAGTCCAACTTCTTTTCCTCTTGCTGGATCCTTCTCTTCTTAAAACAGGTGTTCTGTGCTGCAGTAACTTGGAACTTATAAGCAAAAAGTGAAAGTCAGAAATCATTTTCCAAAAATAAATTATTACAGAACTGGTGTAGTAACATTTTAAAGCTACATTCAATCTGCTGAAGCCACTTATAAGTAGCCATCTAAGTAAGTCTCTGTAAATGTTACGCCCCTTTTTGTCTATGGGGATCTGGGGCATAACATAAAAGTTAAGAAAGAAAAAAATTACAACAGAAAACACAAAAGAATGTCTCCATAAACAGATATGTGTGGCAAAAATATTCAGGGTGAACCAAGGCCAAAATAACAAACAAAACCCCACCTAACTCAGCCCAGGGGCCCGTTTTACACAGTACTCAAAACCCTCGCCCGACATAAATTACATTCCGTCCGGATTAGTCCAGACTCCTCGTCTACGGGATGAATGGACATGCTATTTTGGTGGAAACGTGAAGTGTCTAATGTGATTGTTCTCAAAATTTGAATGAGGAAGTCCTATTTGAACATCCTTCAATTTAAGAAGGGGCGGAGACCGCAGGAAACTCTGAGTTAGTTGTCAACCTGATGAACTCTGAGTTCAGCTCAACCCACCTTGTGAAACTGGTTTGTTTGACCCACTTTCACGGGTTTAAGTCAACTCTATTTCTGAAACCAAAAACTCAGAGTTTTCCTGAACTCAGAGTTCACAAACTCAGAGTTTCAACAAAACCTGCTTCTTGAACCAGGTCCCTGGAAGCTTACCTGCAAAAGAAAAAGTAAAACGATGACAAACACTAACCTCCCTAGACTAACATAAACAAGAGAAAACTTATACTAAACAAAATGGCAGTTCACCCCAACAGCTTCACTTTAAAATGTTAAACAACCAAATAAATACAAAACTACACAAAGTGAACCTCTAGACAAAACACCAAACAGAACTACCACATAGAACTCTGCTCAACATAAGACAGAGTCAGAATAGAGAAGAGAACCAAGATGAACTGAAAACAAACTGCATCAGAGCAGCCGAGCTGCAGTGAAGAAATGGTTGCAGCGCAGCTCCCTCCTCATGGGCTGGAGGTCCACATGATGCTTTAAAGGCTCCCTCCATCAGCTTGAGTCCAGTGGGAGCCACGCCCTCCAGCACCACACCTGAAACGAATCAAAATAGACAGACGTACAAAGATAAAAAATGTATAAAGGTCCCACTCTGACAGAAATACACAGAACAAAAAGAATAGATAAAAACCAAATACGTTACAGTAAACATGTATAAAAATGTGTTTTCCTTCTAGCAGTTTAGAGAAAAGAGGCTTAAGTAACAAAATACTTTTCGTTGTATCCATTTTTTTTCTATGGAATATTGAATTAAAATAGTTGAACAAATAAATTCACAATGTATTAGTCTGAGAATTCAGACTTTGTTGCCATCATGGTGGTTTTGTGAGTTGAGGACTACAAGGATTGATTTATTCCCAAAGGGAGAAAAAAAAGTCTATTCCTTATTGAGCACCTTTCAGCAAACTCTTAAAACTGTTTGGGCCTGACAAAGCATGGAGAACCCAACCGCCCAGCTCAAACTGTTTATTTGACTTGCAGCTGAGCATACGGCTGTGTGTGTGTTTTGCCCATGAGGACACACCGTGTGTCTGAGCATGTGTGTGTGCTGTGATAAGTTTATGCATGTGCAGTCAAGCCTGTGAAGTCATTCTGGTGTGTTCTCAGCAGCATTGGGCCTTGCTTCTTTCCTTCCTGTTCAAAGGTCTTTTTTCCACCAACACTTAACTCCTCTGAGACAGCCGTTTCAGCGCGGGTGTCAGGTCTCCGTGTGTGAACAGGGTGGTCCTACAAGAGCAACATGTCCTTCTTGTTCCTTTATAAGAGCTGCACACACACACCTGTACTGCCATGAGTGTCAAACACTCCAAACGTAACCCAAAGTATCTTCAAAAGACTGGCTGACCTTCTCTTCCTGTCACACCAGTCACTTTTCTTCATTTTTTTTTCATTCTTTTCTTTATTTATTCTTGCTAAAAGTCCAACACCTTCTGATGAAGTCACTTCCCTCTCAGCCAGAGCTGCAGTGGGTTTCCTCAGGACCACAGGGACGCTTTGGATATTGCATCATTGGGATGCAGAGCCTCTGTGTTTGGGGTCAGAGTGCTATCATGTTGCCAATCAGCAAGGCAGCTCAGAGCCCTCATCAGCTTTTGATTGCATTTAGAATGACTAATTAAATAAAATATGACATTATGTAAATGTCTTTGTTTCCACCATATGGCCCAAGGCACACCAGAGGCTACTAAATCTGCTGTGTGTTTGTGTGTCACGAAGACACAAGCAAACGTTTTGTGAGGGAAAACTCAGACTGACCAGTCATGACTTTCTACTTGAAATGCTCTCTCAAGTCCACTTGCATTTTAGAGACCATTTTTTCTCTTTTGGGTTTTAGCATTTTTACGATGAGGGGGCATACAATACAAGCGTGGTTGGAGGCAAAAGCAAAACATGTAAAGAAACTTTATGGTTCAGGGTAAAGGAAAGAAAACGAATCCTAAGGGAGTAAAAGGGGCAGCTGAGACTCAGAAGCCTCCCGCCCATAAAGTTAGCAGGCGTCTGGGATGTTGATGTATCCATATCCAAGATCTTCTGCATCAACAAAACAAATGTAAGCTAAATTCAGAAATACTGCTGTTTATAATGAGCAGATACATGTGTTTTGGGGGGGCTAAAAGTGGATAAAATAGAAGAGCCCTTTATAGATTCATTTTAAATGTTGCACTCAAAAATTCTTCTATTTTTTTATGTCTATCCACAAATCCCATCTTTTTTTATCCATCACTTCTAGTTGGTTGCAAAACCAACTGCAACCATTACTTTCCTCTTCAAACATTTTCCCCCCAACAACTTTATTTAAATAAAGAGTAGTCTCACATAACTGCATCATTTTATTTTCACAAATAATACAACTTTTTTTGGAAAAATATTTATTCATATTTAAAAATGATAAAATAGGCAAATAGGCTGAAAGAATTACATGTTTTAAATGCTGTGGTATAACTATTTAATTGTAGATAGTATAGTTAAAGAAGAATGAAAAAAGAGTGGAAGGACACTATATATGAAAGGATCAAAACTACTGTATGTATTCAAAAGTGTTTTATTTGTTTGATGCCTCTTTAAGCATTTGAGCAAGCTTGTATTGATTGATTTCTTAATGTTTGTAAATAATGATGTAAGTATTGACTTAAAAAATTGGGAAAACAAACAGGAGGGTAAAGGGGGACAGATGCCCCCCTTGTCCCCCATGGCTAAATGTCTTAATAAATTAATTAATTCATTAAAAAATAAAAATAATAATAATAGTTCTTCTTGTGTTCAAAGTGCAACTGCAAAAACAGGTTAAAAGATATAGAACTATTTAATTGTTTCTTAACCCATAAAGACCCAGAACTCTTTTTGCTAAAAATTAAATGATGTGGAATGCACCACAAACCAAGTGGATCACAGAACCCATTTCTGATATTTTTCTGTTACACTGATGTCACCATGGATTCTTATGGGTTAAGATAAAGTTTTTTGTCAT
>NC_050526.1:13219087-13224278 GCF_002922805.2 Oryzias melastigma | reverse complement strand
TCTTTGTCATTATGATCACAGTTACACTTCTTGGTGCTTCATTTACAAAACAGCATTTTTTTTAGAGACAAAAGACACTTCTATTTTACTAACAAGCACAAAATACAGCTCCTCTTCATGCAAAACAAACAGCAACATCTCTTTGAGTTTACAGTTTTTTCGGTGTGTGAAATCCCGACACCTTTGAAGAGTTGGAGTTTCCCACCACTTACTGTGTACATTATACGCTCAGATACAGTGCGTGTCAGGAGTCAAGTGGGGGGTTGGTGCCTGCCCCAGCGATAAGGTGCATGGAGCAGACCCAGCGTTACCAGGCCAGTCACATGCAGAGATAAGAACAGATAACATTCAGAGGAAGAACTGCTGCAGGCTCAACAGCACTCTCTACAAAACACGCCGTGCAGTGCTGCGACCGTCCTCTATAGGGTGTTCACATGCAGACGGAAACTCCTATAAACAGGGCACATGCGAGTCTTTGAGCACATGGACATGAACAGGCCTCTCCAATGAAGACCTGGAGAGGTTATTTTTAGAAAGTTTTGAAAACAGACATGATTATTGTTGGTCAGTTCACACTTTCTTTGGACTCTCCTAAATCTTCACTCTAAGCACCACTTCCAGGGAAGTGAATAAGTCATTGTGTCATGAATGGTGGAAGACCTAAATACAGACTCGGCGCAGGAACTCAAAAGACCTGAATAAATTTACTTAAAGATGGCAAACAAACCTGTGATAAACCTGAAATCCGGAAGGACAAAAGGGTGGCAAAACACAAAACTTGACACTGACTTCAATGTTGAGGTATAATTAGCTTAAACAGAGCCAGCTGTACATAGTTTAAGCTGAAATCTGATGCGACTTAGTACAAACCCTGGAATTAAGTTAAAGAAAAAAGAAAAAAACACACTATGACTTAAACTGAGACAAACTAAACCAATGAAAGAACTAAATTTTAGCTTGCTTTGGTGTCTGTTTTATAGAGAACCTTTTATTTTATTTAATCTAAGCTCTAGATAGATTTTTCATTATTGTTAATGATCATTTTTACATTTTTGTGTTGTATGGTAAATGGTATTATTTCCAAAAGCTTCCCTTTTTTTTCAAAAAAACAACTGTCTGCTTTGTACCTATCTGGATACATATGGATTACTTTTGGTTGTGTTTACTGATGTGGCTAACTTATAGCGGTGTCGAACCGTGTTTTTTTTTTTTTTTTTTTTTTTACTAACAAGGTTGAGAGTTAGCATAGCCAATGTAATGTTTTTTTTTAATGGTATCAGTTTGTTTTTTACGTGGTGCAAACAAGATTGGGTGGTAATTTAATTATGTTAATGCGGCAAACGTACCGGAGTCGTACTACTTATTTTTTTTTATTTACATGTTACAAAGTTGGGAGCTAGCATAGTCACAGTAACATTTGTTTTAGTTATTTTGTCCGTTTTTTTTTTTTACATATTGCAAACAAGATTGGGTGGTAATGTAAATACGCTAATGCGGCCAATGTGTAGCAGTGTAGTACATGTTACTAACAAGGTTGGGAGTTAGTGTGATCACAGTAACATTTGTTTTAGTGGTATAAGTCTGCAGTTTTACAAGTTGTTAAGAAGATTGTGAGTTACACAACACATTCTCACTCCCGACTCGTCACATATTGATGCATGGTTAAAGGACCCTCGGCGTCGAAACTTGAAGCTTTGGGGGTACCCTTATCGTCAATATGTGCCGAGTTGGCTGGTCCAATTAGATTACGGCACCGGGAAACAGGACACTCCCCGCAGCGGTCCCGGGATCCGACATGCAGCGGTATCAGAACCCAATCCGCAGCAGGTCGATTGGTCGTCTTTTCATGTGCGTAGTGATCACGTTCTAGCTTTACAGAAGTCTCTGACAGGGAGGGAGAGGAAGAAAAAAAGTCCTGCACTGCTGACAGCTGCTAACACGTCACGAGATGACTCATCGGGGGGAGGTTCGAATCGGGGCCCAATAAATCAAGGGTCCGGGCATTCGGTTCCGGAACTGTCACGCATCGGCTGCCACCTCTGGTACCCGGTATAACGGCGCGCTCCACATCCCGTTAGGAGACCCGGAGGCTGGGAGCCGCGATTCAGTCAGCACATCAAAAGTCGACGGATCAACCTGCTGCGGCTCGGGTTCCGAAACCACTGTGGCTCGGTCCCGTTGCGTTCACCGCTGCGGGACGGGTCCCGGGACTATTAAGAGTCGCGTCGCGGGACCGCTGCGGGTTGGGTGCCGCCCCTGGTACCGGGTATAGTGGCGCGATCTTCGTCCTGGTAGCTGGTGGTTGGGAGGCGGGATTCATTGGATCCGCCTCCTCCCTCACATTTTTGACCCAGCACCGCTGCGCCCCGTTTCCCGGTGATCTAATTGGACCAGCCAACTCGGCACATATTGACGAGAAGGGTACCCCCAAAGCTTCAAGTTTCGTCTGCGAGGGTCCTTTAACCATGCGTCAATATGTGATGAGTCAGGAGTGAGAATATGTTGGTTTTGAATAGGCTAACGCGTCTTACGTAGCTAATGTGTACCGTGTTACAAACAAGTTCTAACAAGTCTGACTGACAGATGCACCTCTTAGTTTGGTGTACCCTTTAATCAAGAACATATGATACTTATTTAGCAATGTTCTTGCTTTAGGTAGTCAGAGCTCCATTCACCCATGCAAACACAGATTCACAGAGGCTCCACTGCCATCAACTTCAATCACCAGGAGCAATGTGGGATACAGGGTCTTGATCCAATGACACTTCAACTAATGGGTGGACAAGGTGGAAACCGAACCTGCAGTTTTCCGATCATCACCTGCTCAATGCCTGCACCACAGCTACCCAATGTCTATCTCCAAAAGTGAGACAAAGGTGAGACAAAACTAAATATTAAAGTAATCCTGCTGATTGAACTTATCTTTTAGACTAAGGTTCTCCAGGCCTCGAGGGCCGGCCTCCTGCTGGTTTTCCAGAAATTCCACCTTATCTGCTGTTGATTACCTGGATCAGGTGTGTTTGGACAAAAAGAGCTTCAGTGGCAGGTTGGTTGGAAAACTTGTAGGACACCAGCCCTCGAGGTTAGATCTTGCTTTAGACCATTGACAGTATAAACATTGGACAGCTCAACCCCTCGTTAGGCCTTGCTTTGTCTAGAGATAATAATATATGTCTATGCTTTACACCCAAATATCAGGTAGCTAAAAGGCATTTCTAATGTGAAAACCGTCTTCTCTACATTAATTTAATTTTTCAAGCAATGTTTTTAAGCAATGAGAATGATGGTTTTAGGAATTTCCAATATATCTTAAAAAGCTAAAGCAAAAATAAATGTCTTTCTTCCCTTCTTTCTGTAAAACAGCAGAAAATGGACTGCTTCAGATCAGCAGAGGTTAGGGTTGGCATTCATACGCCCAGAGGGGCCCGGGCCTGTCAGCTCAGTAGCCCCACATCTGGAGCCTCCCGCTGGGCCAGCAAACTCCCTCCATCCCTTCCCCCGCACCACCACCGCTGCCGCCCCCCCTGGAGAGCTATGAGCAGCACTACCCTCGTGCACACCCAGACAGGAAGACGTACATGTGCATACATATTTGCACATTTCAACACCTCGCTTCCACGCACGAACAACTTCCCCAAACACGCACGTACGAACACCCACTTAAACACGCATACACAACTCAGAGGCAAACACATTAAACCCTAAAACATTATGCAAATCCAGCGCCAGCGGCGGTGGATAGCACTGTTCAGCCTCACGCCAAAACCCTTTTCATTTTTATGAGATTAACTGTGAGGAAGAACGATGATGTTGCTGCTTGAAAAGTTCGCCGGACAACAACATCTACTTGCTCGGATGCCTCCGAACAAATTGAAACAACCACTAATGCAATTACAAATGACAACAGCAAGTTAAGCAAGCAGGTTAGACTTTATTCCAGCATCTGCAGGCACCCCCAAGATGTGCAGGGATAATTTTTATTGTCAAAGTGGTGCCAAAACCAAAGTGAATTGATGCCGTCTTTTAAAACCCAACAGCTTTATTTTCTTCTCCTTTTGTGTTCTATCTAATATCTCACTTTAAATGTACATATGTGCAATTTGTAATCACCTTAAATTAAACTCTATAAAAGTAAAGGTGTCTTTGTAGAAATAAAATCAGGTATTTCTAAGTGTTGCACCGTTTTGACGTCACAACACGAAAATGTCTTCCTCTGAAACTGTGTGTCAAACACTGGTGAAAAACCATGATGTGTTATTTTGACATTTAACATACTTCCAAGGCGTTTCTTTGACCGTGGCAACAGTGGCTCCTGATTGAATTAAAATCAACAACAATAGCAAACTACTGAAGACAAGGAAACAACACAACTTAAATAGCAGCCTGCTTGGCTTCACAATCTTAAATTACTGCAAAAAATGCTTGAAAAGTTGCCTCAAAACATGGCATGTTGAAGTATGTGTTGATGATAACGTAGTCCTGTGCTACTGTATGTTCACTCAGAGGTATTTAATTTAGTGTGTGAGATAAACTCCACAGCTGTTTTAATGAACAAGGAGGATCCTTACTGTATAAGGCTGGTGGTTGGACTATATGTGACAGTCGTTAAGAACCCACTCCAATGAAAATCATGAATTTTTATGCTTTTAGCATGTTCTTGTATCATTTCCTGATGATGGAAGACATTTATTAAGAGTATTACAATTAAAACTGCATTTCTGGGTATTTATTTATTCAAATTAAATGCCGTTGGAAAAAGCCTATTGCAGTGACGTGGGGATCAATCTAAGACAGATCATTAAATTAATATACTCCATTATCCAATAGTAAGGAAGGTTATATGAATCATCAAAAAGACATGACACGATTCTAACCAAAGATTACAATACAAAGTTTTTCTCTCCCACAAGTTTTTCTCCTTCCGTAGTGTCTCTGACAGCAAAATAAGGAAAGGAGAAAGACTCTTCTTCCTTTACTAACTGCCTCCTTCTAAAGATAACCGTTGCTAATTTTCATACTTTGTCTCATCTCCAGCCAACTTCCTGCTATGGAAACTTAGTGATATTCTCATAAGGTTTGCTGTGTAGTCTGGAAAGGATAGACCAAAGTGGACATATTTGGCACTGTCCAGTGCTTTAAGTGGACAACAAGAAGTGGCGGTGCTCTCTTTATCGGAAGTCGAAACATAAAA
>NC_050526.1:13217939-13219043 GCF_002922805.2 Oryzias melastigma | reverse complement strand
AACTAGTACTGCAGTATGGTAAACATTGCAATAATCAATATATTACTTTGGTAATTTATGATATATTAACACAAATATATTTTAACACAAATGTATCTTTTCATTTTCTTCTAAATCTTTTTTAGATTATTTTAAAACACAATATGTAAATTTTACGCCCTTTCAATCATTAAAATAAAATGATCAATTAATACTAATGTGTCTTATCATAATTACATACATTTTAAGGTAATAAACAAATAAGCTAAGTTACTTGCTCCATGTGTACCGCTAGCATACACACCGCATTGGTGCTTTAAGTGGACAACAAGAAGTGGCGGTGCTCTCTTTATCGGAAGTCGAAACATAAAATAGAATCTTGAATGTAAATATTAATCAATATAAAGAAGTCCTTTTTTCAACATGTCTTAATATGAAATAAGAAAGAGGGAGCTCAAGTCTAGTCTAAAAATAAATGTAGTCAAACACTAACATGTGTTCGTAAAATTATTTCAATGGGTGTACAATTATAACATTCATTTTCAGTTTGATGTAATAATAGAGGGCTGCACGGTGGCGCAGTGGTTAGCGCTCTCGCCTCACAGCGAGAAGGCCCCGGTTCGACTCCCGGCTGGGACCTTTCTGTCTGGAGTTTGCATGTTCTCCCCGTGCATGCGTGGGTTTTCACCGGGGACTCCGGCTTCCTCCCACCGTCCAAAAACATGCTTCGTAGGTTAATTGGTGACTCTAAATTGTCCCTAGGTGTGAACAGACTGGCGACCTGTCCAGGGTGTACCCCGCCTTCGCCCTTCAGTAGCCGGGATAGGCTCCGGCACCCCCGCGACCCCAAAAGGGAAGAAGCGGTCAAGAAAATGGATGTAATAATAGACAAACAGGCAACTAACACTGTAACAAAAAATGCAACATTTTCTCCAAGAAGCCCAAATCCTGTAAACTTCTAAAGAGAAATAAAATGTTATTACTGATTTTATTTGTCAGAATAACCCTTCATGAACAAGTATCTATTTTCCTAACACGTTCCTAACATTATTTTTTCCAGGATATTTTTTGTCCTTACCGTAAGTTAGTCAAGTAAAAAACTGACCAATCAGACGCGTCAAATGA
>NC_050526.1:13216033-13217856 GCF_002922805.2 Oryzias melastigma | reverse complement strand
CCCACCTTGAGAATTTGATTGACATCTTCTCCCGAGCTGCTTTCAGTAGAAGGAGGGATGTGAACTGCCAATAAGCTTACTCATGATTGTCGACCGTAGCTGCCCTAAAAACGCAACAGAATTTATTTTCATCAGAAGGAAATGGGTTCAAATCCAGCATCTGAAATCCTGTTGTGTAGTTTTGGTACTTTGTTGAATCTTTTCTTATTTTCACTAGATTCTTAACTTTAAAATACTAAACTCATAACAAAATAAAGTTCAACTTATCCAATTTTAGATATATCAGGAACAACTTAACCCTAGAGTCAGCTAAACTGTATTTTGATGCAATGTTCATGTCACACTTATACTGCTCAACCAGCTGGGCATCAGCCAACATACCAACTCTAAAACCATCAAAACTCCACAAACAAGCTCTGAAAGTATTAGACAGAAAGCCCAAAGCCCACCATCACTGTCATTTACTGAAAACACAATCTGCTGGACTGGGATAATTATGTCAAATGCAATGACTCAATTGTAATGGACAAATCCTTCATGGCCTGGCCCCTCCTCCTTTACAGACATTTGTCACAAAAACACAAACAGGTCTACTGGATCAGTTTCCAGGGGTGATTGCTCTGTTCCCCTCAGGAAAAGAGCCTTCAGTCAGGATGTGTTCTCCTACAGAACATCTCACACTTGGACAATCAAAACTACAACCACAGCTCTGTATAGATATTTTTTTTTGCTTTGGTTTATATTGTCTTTTTGTTATTTTTTGTTTTTCTTTCACGTCTATGTATCTATTGTTTCCTTTTTTTTCTTAATAATTGCTTCTACGTTTTTGAATTTGCTGTTTTTTGTTTTAATTGACAACTCCATCTGTTGTTTCTGCTGTTGTCTTGTCTCCTTTCTGTATTGATTTAATTTGTTCTTTTAGTACAGATCAACTTTTTTTATTTTTTAAGGGACTAAGATGGAAATTAGCTTGAAAGGCTATAATCTTTTATATTTGCATTTTTAAATGTTTTATCAATGTATGCTGTCCCTGTCTTAAATAACCAATCAATAAATTACTCAGTACACTAAATATTATTCAACAACATCAGGATAATGGGCTACATAGTAGTCAATCACTGATGTAAAAATGAACAAGATTTCAAATAATCTGTTGTGTTATTGTTACCTTTAAAAGTTATTTTTTATTTCAATTTTATTTATTTCTCTGTGACAATGGACATTAAATTAACAGAGCAGCTATTTTTTATGTTGTCCAGGGACAAATGTTACAAAAACATTATAAAAAATTCATATTAAAGTTTATACTAAGGAGGGGAGGCATATTAAAATTCAACAGACTGTCAAAGTCTTTGACTCAAAGACAACCCCAACCTCCTGTTCTCATTCAGTCCCACTGTCCGCCTTCTTTCCCGCCTGCAGCCGCCTGGTCTCACCGACATGCAGACGAGTCATCTCAAACACAGCTAATGCTCCGGTACTGTTAGCTTCACTGCTACAAACAGTGCTAGCTTTAGCAACCAGAAACCTGAACATTGTCAACTCTCGCTTTTTCCTCCAAACTCCAACAAAGAGACCAACAGATGAGGACAAGAAGGAGTTCAAATGACGGTTAATGGGGTCATTTCAGACAAACAGCAGACGAAAACTTCAAATAACTAACTTCAAATAGCTCCGCTCTCCTGAGAACCGCGTCTCTGCACTGAGCCTGTGTGCGCGTGAGAGAGAGGAGGAAAAGAGTGAAGCGAGAGGCCACGCCCTCCTTGGATCTACCAATCAGCACTAGCAGCTACTTTGAATGGGAGCCAGAGAGAGCAGAGAGC
>NC_050526.1:13210793-13215846 GCF_002922805.2 Oryzias melastigma | reverse complement strand
CAATACGGATGTCAAAATAGAGCACCGGACGGTCCTAAGTGGGTGAGAAGTGCCGGTGCTCTAAAGTGTGTTTTAGAGAAGTCCCGGTCTCAGCACCGGAGCGCACCGGCCCACTTAAAGCACTGGCACTGTCACACTGCAGACTATTGATGGAAAAAGTGGAAAATATTGTCAACCATAATCCATCCATCCATTTTCCTGACCGCTTTGTCCCTTTCGGGGTCATGGGAGTGCCGGAGCCTATCCCGGCTACTGATGGGCGAAGGCGGGGTTCACCCTGGACAGGTCGCCAGTCTGTCGCGGGGCCTCAATCACACACACATT
The DNA here is from genome assembly GCF_002922805.2 of Oryzias melastigma. Classification (NCBI taxonomy): domain Eukaryota; kingdom Metazoa; phylum Chordata; class Actinopteri; order Beloniformes; family Adrianichthyidae; genus Oryzias; species Oryzias melastigma. The sequence goes on along the minus strand of NC_050526.1, from coordinate 13,215,522 downwards.
CACACCTAGGGGCAATTTAGAGTCACCAATTAACCTATGAAGCATGTTTTTGGATGGTGGGAGGAAGCCGGAGTCCCCGGTGAAAACCCACGCATGTAGGGGGAGAACATGCAAACTCCAGACAGAAAGGTCCCAGCCGGGATTCGAACCAGGGCCTTCCCACTGTGAGGCAAGAGCGCTAACCTCTGCGCCACCGTGCAGCCCGTCAACCATAATGGTAGAGAGAATCTGGATTTGTTTTGCAAACACAGAATCTAGACACAATTTGTTCATCGTTGGGCTACATGAAATCAGTTGAAGCAAATTACAATGATCAGTGTTATATCTCCAAGAGAGTGGTGGCAAAGAAAAGACTAGACAGTCAAAATCCGAGCCCAACTGAAAGACTTTCCACGGATCTTCATAGAGGTATACAAAAAAAATAAGCCTGTGAAGCTCAGTGAACAGAAATCATTCAATGTTTTGTCACAACTGCCTTCATGGGGGGGCAGAGGCTGTCAATGGGCAAAAAAAATAGGTAAAACTGTACTACTATCTTTGTGTTTGGAACCTGACTGTTATGCTATGTTTGAGTTCAAGCGACCACTATCAATGAGAAGTCTATGTGTAAATGCGTGTTTCGAAATTCCACATTCAACGCTCTTGGCTCTACATACAAAATGTGTGACAATTGAAAATGTGTTGAAAGACAAACTAGTTGAACTTTAGCCAATCAGGAAACCGATAAAGACATTTGGGTAGCGTCCTCTTTTTAATTTCACTGAAGTGCCCAACTTTTTAAAATTTGAAAATGTAGGAGAAATTAATATTTGCGATTTGAGTTCAGCTATATCAACAACATGTATGCTGTTAGCAATTGGCTCTTCCAACTATTGGATAGCAACAGTCCATTGTGATCACCATATGCTAAACCATCCTAGCTCTGCTGACCACTGGGTAGTGGCACTCACTTGCTCTGCAGGACTCTGTCCACCAGGTGGCTGGCCAGCATAGCGAGCCAGCCTACTGAGTGCCGACTTAAGCCAGTGTAGGCAAAAACAGGTGAGGCTACCATAGAACCTGCAGACAAACCCAACTGGGGCCCACAGATACTGTCCACTTTTAAACCATGTGAGGCCCACTTGGCCTTACTGGCTGGGATTGTACGGGTGGCCTACAGGCATTTATTTATCACCTACACATCTCGCAAATACAGCACTTGCGCTTATTTACTAGGGAGCCAGTATCCGGACCTCACTAAGGACCAAAGTGCTGCACTAATGCACAATACATCATAAATGTGTGTATGTTACATCATCTGTACAAATTCTTCACAACGCATCTACCACACCCATGACAATGACACGTTCAATTTTCGTGACTATGTATAGTAGTCACAGGAACCTCAAGGGAACTGCAAGACAAACCTGGTTCCTTCAATATTTTGATACATCTATCTACGACCGTCCATGGGCCAGACAAACCAAAAACTTGCATCACATGCACCACACGGGTAAATCCCCAGGATTTGGATTAGAAAATTACAAATCCATTGGAGTTAACTAATTTTAAGCTGCTTTTGCATCATTTTTTGATATGCAAGGCCTCAGGGTGGACTTTCTTTTTCATGTGAATGCAGAACAATCAATCATGCAGGTAATGTTGGCTGAGGCTTCCTTCTTTAGAGAACATGAAGAGAAGACAGAGTCAGCTGAGGGCCAAAGCAAACCAACTCATTGCCAGTCAGTGTGGCATTGTGTGATGATAATAAGGATAACTTCCTCCAGGATAATGGAGCCCAAGCATATTCAGCCCTCACTGTGTGCTGTCCCCGAGGATGGCCCTGTCTGCTGTGAATATTCTGCATTTAAATGGTCCATTAGAAGCCAAACAAACACAGACAGCCTCCATACTAATGACCGGCGGGGTCCAGGGGTGAGGCAGGGCACCCGCCATGTCTCAGTGCGTGTCTGATGTGTGGATGCATGGCAGAGAGACACACACACACAAAGTGCACTGGGGGCGTATGTGGTGAGTTGAGAACTGAAAAGGCGACTTTACGTGTGGGTGTGTTGGACTGGGAGGCTGATTCTGTGTGACATGGGTCAGGCGGGTGGGGTGGAGGGTGATGGAGAGTATGGGCTCTCTGGCCAGAGGGGAATCCGTCTTTCAGTCCCAATGGGTCCCATTTGCATGTCTGTCCCATTTGTGTGTGTGTCTGCTTGCTCTCACATGATCCGTCTTTTGAATAATACGTCTTTGTTGGCTTGAATGCATTTGCATGTGCATATATGTGCACATTGCCCATCATAATGTCATGTGCATGAGTTCCAGTAGATTTTCAATTGAGTGTGTGTCAGAGAGTTGCAGGGGTTATTCTAATAAGGAGAAGGTGCTTGTGGGCCCCAGGCCCTGGTCAGCCCTTTGCTCATCATTATTATTATTATTAATATTTGAGAAGAAGCCTGTGCAGCGAGAATAGATGCCCTCATCTCTCAGCACATGTCTTCTTATGAGATATGACGGACTGTGTCCTTACCACTTTTTCTGTTTATGAAATTATGAAGCCTGCAGAGTCCTGACCAGGGATTGTACATTTCAAGATAACTTTAGTAAATGAACAACATCATAAACATAATAAGTCTGGGCCTATTTGTGAGGCCCACATTCCTTTATGATGATTTAACAAAATATCATAACAACCTTTACTTATTGGTTTTGTTACCCATATGGTCCAGCCAATGGATTCTAACCAACATGTTACTTCAAGAAGACTTCAAAAGACCTTTATAATAATTTTATACAATGAACTGTGCCTTTCATAAATCCTATTATATATATATATATATATATATAAACACTAAATTCTACTTTTCTTTTAATTTTTTTAAATGTTTTGCTGTGAACAACCTCAACATCGGGTGCAGACAGTCCTATTCCACAAAAACGTTTCATACCAATGAAAGATTTCCCTTTCAAAATAATGCGTCCAGTAGTGCTGGGCGGATCGATTGAAAATATTGATAGTATCGATGTCAACTTGGTATCGGATCAATACCGGCTCGCAGATATCGATATTTCCACTCTTGTTTTAAACTTTTCTTTATCTGCTAAAATGAGTTTTGGCCTCTCACCAGTCCAGTGAAATCTCAGCAGCTAAGAAAGAACATGCAGGCAGCATGCATTGTTCACCCAACTTCCACTCTATTTGATCGCTGGGTTGTTTTTGACAATTCCTTTTCACCTGTTTTTATTGTTCTATTTCAAGAAGTTACCAATTATTGATATTTCTAACAGTTGATTTAATTGTATCATACTTACTTGTTTCTTTTGGTTTGTTGATTGTTTTGCATTCATTTCTTCACTTTTTATTTAATTTCAAGCAGTTTTCATTTTAATAAACTGTTTTCCATTTAATTGAAAATATCATTCTAGATCTGGTTTTATTTTTATCAAGGAATTTAAAAAAGAGAAATTTACAACAGCAAAAAAAAGACATTCACAGAGATTGAAAACAATGAAGATTTTGAGGTTCATGTCACATCCACCGCATTTACAAAAAATATCGATATTGTGTCGATATTAACGATATTGACCGGTATCGGATCAATACTTAAATGCTCAGTATCACCCAATGACGCCCTACGCAGTAACAGGCTGTAGTTTGAGAAAATGCCTCTAGCAATGTTTCACTTTATTCTGAATATTTTAATGATATCACAATACCTAAGCAACTAAAATAAATCTCAATAATCCATGTAGTCATAATCAAACACGATTAAATCACCTACCATTGTAAAGACTCAGACAAATCATACCACAAACCCAACATGTAGTATGACTACCATGAAATAAAAAATCTAGAAGCACTCAAAAATAGAACAAAACAAACAAGAAAAAAAAAAAAAACACAACTGGAAGCTGAAACTCCCATAATGCACCTTGGCCTGTTCATGCTTTGCAGTGAGAGGGATATTTTCAGTGTTGTGTTACCCTTTAAGACTCCCACCTGGTCAATAAAAATGGTCAGTTACCAAGTCTGGTTGGAGGGTTCTTCCCTTTTGAAAGGGAAATAATCCTAATAAATTTTATCTAAGATGAGCAGTTAAACATCAACTTATGTGGAAAATTCTGTCAACAATTTTGCCTGATTCTTAACAAATTGAATAACATCAATTTCAAATTACTATTTTTTTAATATTTTTGTTTCTTTTTCTCACTAATTCATTTTTTGATGAACACAGCAGTTCTCATCTTACTTGAATTTCTGTAAGGATATGCACCAAACTTGGGCCTACACCCACCTAAACTGAGAGTTTGTTGTGGAAGTTAAACTTACTCTTCACAAGTCATCAGACTTTGTAACCCTTCTGCTCGCCTAGGCCTGTTTACATTAAAATTGGGGTCATCTGGACCCCACAAGACAGCATGCTGAATTTTTTTTTTTTTCAATGATTGTCGATCTTTACTGGTGTCCAATGACAAACATGAAGCCTTGTCCACCTTGTTCACCTTTGTCATAGAAAGGCTTACACCTCAATGCAAGGGTGGGGTCATCTGGACCCCATAAGAGAGGACGAGGCTTAAGTAAAGGCTTTGACTCAAATTCCCCATGTACATTCAATTGTGTACATCAATGAACCTTTTTCAGGCCACGAACCAGTTTAATGTCAGACAATGTTTTCACAGACCAGTGTTTACAAGACTGAAGTGGGACTCTGATTTCTATTTTATTTTTAATAGCTTCCAG
>NC_050526.1:13186538-13210453 GCF_002922805.2 Oryzias melastigma | reverse complement strand
TATTTGTGAAATATTAGTTATTTTTGTGTTTTTTTTTTCCTACCCTGAAGTAAAACGACTTGGCTCTGCCTGCCGCTGCGTGTTTCATGACATTGATCATCAAAGGAACCCCACGTCTAAAGTAACAAACATTTGTTTGAGCTGGAATTTACACGATTGGAAGATATACTGTATTCTGCATCTAAAATGAGAGTTTTTTGCTGATCCTCTCTAGCGCCGTTGAGAAATTGAGTGTTGGTGTTTGACTGGGGATGGAGCTGGCAAAGTCAGGGGGCTTTTAACATCGTGATGACGTCAGCACAATCGGACTCGCTGGTTTTTGTGGGTATGGGAGGGGCTGCTGCTGATAGCGCAGGTTTCTAGAGGATTACTCTTAAATGCATGACCAGATTAAAATGCTGCTTTGGGGTTCTTTTTAGTGAGGAATGAACAGTATAATGCACTTAAAACCTCAAAAAGTAGAATTTTCACGGTATGGCCCCTTTAAACTTTATTTTTTCACTAGTTTTGTGAAGGAAGTGGAAACTAAAATAATCTAACGCTAACTTCATTTGACTTTTAGGGTGTGATAAATACATAAAAACTGGTATCTTCTAAATATAATAGCAAACATGGGTAACTTTATTAGCAGCATCCCCGTGGCATTAGACAGACAGCAGCTGAATATTGTGCATTATTATTATCATGATGTGTGAGATCAACTGCAACAAAAAAAAACATATTTGGAGTAAAATTAGCTCTATTTTTGAGCAAATTCCACTTTCTTTTATTTTTAAGTCAAAAGCTCTTATTTTTTCTTACAGACTCTTTATTGTGATTTTTTCTTTTCTCAAAATGTTTGTTTTTCTTGAATGCAACGGTCGGAGCAGCCACTTCAAGAAAGTGGCAGATACATTTTCAACACGAGACCAAGCAACATCAAGAATAAGTTGGATATGTTGGCGAGAATCCAGCAGCTTTTCAAAATTAAACTTCCTTTATAAACAAAACAGATAAGAATATAGTTTTTTTTTTACTCTGCAGCCCTTACAGACCAGAATCAGTGTGTGGCCTGAGTGTTGGGGACTACTGGTGTGAAGCAAAAATATTAAGCACCCATGGGATGATCCTGAAATGCTATTTATATTTACAATGCCTTGCAGCCAAAAATATTAATAATAAAAGGTAAACAGCTACATATAAGTGAAATATTAATGTGTAAAAAAGAGCAAAACCCCAGGAGGCCAGATCCAACCCCTAGACAGAATCTACCTTATCGGGGGGCAAATGCTAATATTAACATCCACTAAAGTGAAAAAATTATCCCTTTTCTATTTATTTATTGTTTTTAATTTATTATTCCTTTTCTATTCTTCAAATAAAGCAAATGGGAAGTAGAGAAGAGTGAAGCACTTTTTAGATCAACAGTCAAAAAATTGAATCTGAAAAAAATTTTTTGGGATTGTTTCCTTTTGTTTTGCACCTTTATCAGGAATGCAGAGACTCCGGCACACACACACCTACACACATATAATCAAACTTTCACCGTGAACACAGATGCAAAGGAATTACAAAAGACAGGCAAAGTAAGACAGAGAAGTAACAAAATGCAGGAGCAGCAGAAACAAGCGAGCAACAAAGCAGAGGAGTGTTATTAATGAAGCATTGTCAAGTGAGGTGTTTTTTTCTTAACACGTGTGCTAGTTAACGGAAACAAACGCACTCTGTGTTATACACGGGGCCAAAACAACACGCCTGGGGACTTAACTGAACCAAACAAATGATGTCTTTTTTTAGTTAATTGTATATTTACTGCCAAAGAAGAAAGGAAAAAAGCAGTAAGGGTGCAGGAGAGGTGTGTAATGTTGAAATAAGCAAAGAGAGACATTGAAAAAGTATAATGGACCACATCATTTACTGGGGTTGTATTTTCAGCAGGAAAATTTAGGAAACTGGAGCAGGACTTAAATTTTATTTGTTAAATAAAACAGCATCTTAGAAAGTTGATTATTTTCAGCTGTAACTGTAGATGGAGCACAACAGAAGCTGTTTGATCCACAGTTTTACAATTTTGCAGAACAAAGTCAACCAAGCAGGTTTGAAATGGACTGTTTTCACCAGCTTTGTCCTGTTTCACATGTTACTGCTTACATTATCTGTAATCTCATTTAGACTGATCTTCAGCTGCACGTTTTGCTTCATTTTTACCAATTCTTACCTGCAATCCAATTTACCAAAAAAAATTAATGCTAAGAAAGCCTTTTTTTGTGCCACTTTTGCTGTACAAGTACAGAAAACACACACACACGTAACACAATGCTAAACTGAAGTTATCTAGCCATAGATTAAATACTAAAGAGGGTATTAAATGCGCAGCAGCATTTGTTGGTTTTTTTCTTGCCATTTAGCACTATAAATATGATGTCTATATTCAAAATGCACAATTGAGTTGTAGAAAATATACAAGGCTTAACACAGATGGAAAAAAACAATGGGTTTATACCAGGGGTCTGCAACCTTTAACACTAAAAGCAATTTGAGCCAGTTTGGGCTGTTATGCAACACCTTTGTTTTTTGGCAACAGAAAGGCTTATAAAATGTTAAACAGTTTTAATGCGAACTGTTAATGAAAAAACCAAGAGTGATGCCAAAAGAAGGTCCTGCAACATCAGTCGAAAACATCCAGGAAGCTGCCACTCTACAAACGTCAATGACAAAGAAAATCGGCCAAATTAGTCGCTAAGAGAAGCTTGGAGAAAAAGTATGATAAGTTAGATAACAGTTTTTGCATGTCAGAAACATGTCAGAATGGTGAACCTTGAGGCAGATGGCCTATAAATGCAGAGGACCACGTCCTGCTCCTGTCAGCCTAAAAAAAGAAACACGGGGCTGCAGAGCACAGACTCACCAAACTGGACAATTACAGAATGGAAACAGCGGGCTCGCAGTCACACACACAGCCGACAGTCCTCAGAGTGGTGGCGTAATGGTGTGGGGAATATATTCCAGCACACCTTTGGCCCCTTAATAGCAATCAATCACAGTGTGAATGCTGCCATCCATCTGAATGCTGTTGCTGATCATGCTCATCACCTTCTGCCTACAATTTAACATTCCAGCAGGACATCGGAATGAAAACTCGCTTCAGGAGTTTATCTCAATGACTTCAGTCACTAATTGGTAAAAACACCTCAGATACATTTTTTTTAAATTTGCATTCCTGCCCAAACATGCAGTTTATTTACAGATATGACCTGTGCAGATTTGGCATGATGGAGCTTTAGTCTTATCGTTGCTGATGCCCAGATTCCCACACCACAGAGCCAAAGCTTCTGCCGTTCAAACAGGGAAACCCCCCGTGGCTGTGAGATCCAGCCTGTCAATCTCCCCTCTGCCCCAGGGCCATACAGAGGCTGCTTGGGGGTGGGGATGTATCGCCAAACCTTTTCCCAGCCAAACCTTGTTTACTTCACTTTGAGCTGACGTTTTAATGCACCAGTGTGTTACTGGTCTGATCATTTGCCAAACAAGAAGAACAAAAAGGAATTCGTCCAACTGTCAGCTGGAGGGGAAAAAGTCTAATTTGAGGCTTGACGAAACATTAGAGCACAATGATCACTAGCATCTGGACTGCTGTGCATTTTGGTGTGTTTGGAGGCTGAGTGGGTTTAATAGAGGCCAAGAGGTCTGGCCTCTGAGTCTTTCTGATCAGTAGGTTGGAATGACTTCTGAACAGTTTTCACTTTCCTTTGACCACATTTGACAGCCATTACTGGCCCTTTTGCATTGGAGCTATTTCTATTTATTTATATATTTTACAGTTTTTACATATATATGTATGAATGTATATTTTAATGTTATTTAATACACTACAAACATTTGATACTGTATTAAAAACTTTTTTTTTAGACACTCAAGATATTTATTGTGGTTTGAAGTTGTTTTAAGTTCTCTTTGGTTGCACCTTTACAAGCTGCACTGTCTGGAGCGGACAGCGCCCCCTATGGCATACTGGTAGGTCACCCCGTCCGTCATACTCCGCACCACCATTTCATATCATGTTTCGTTTTTTTTTTTTTTCTACTTTGCCTACATAAGAGCAGAGTACAGATGTATGTTCTTTTTTTTGCAACCATTGATCCCCTCATGTAATTTACCATATCCCTTTTTCCTCCCACCTATGAAAAGAGTAATCTCATTGTACCTGTACTTTTACAGTTAAGGTCCAATCACACCAAACGCGATCCCCACAACTGAGCTGGCCATTTTCAATGTTAAGTCAATGGTACATCCAGACAGCCCCTGGAGTAAGATAGAAGCCTGAGAGGAAATATGGAAACATTTGATTTGAATAATCTTATAAACCAGACTTAGAGAAGTGGTTACTGATGTTTTAAATAACTAATTACCATAAATAAACCTGATTTCTCAACATAGCCCTCTCAACTTCCATACATAGTAAGTGGCATACACACAAACACCGTTCCATGTGAGGCTTAAAACATTGGCTGGTAGCTCCTCCCACATGCAGCCATGGCGTCAAGCTCAGGAACCCATTTTTTTACAGGCAGCGAGAAGTAAATTTGCCGTACTGCGAAAGAGGGTAAGGTCACTTGATTTTGTCACGTGAATCACGTTCAGTATGAATGTGTTGTATGAATGTGTTAAAAACACAAAAAAGACCACTTTTATTGGAGTGGGTCTTTAGAGAGATGTGAGAGATTGACAGATGCATTTCAGACTCAAACATTTTCTGATTCACAAGAAAATGTGACTAATTCAATTGTTTATGAATTCATTTTCAAGTTTACACACATCCCGAGGCTTTACAGGTACAGAAATCAAGAGGGATTTACTTCAAAACTGTTGCAGCAGTTGGGTGGTCTCCAGGCTTTTTGAGGTGATACAGAAGCTTTTTCCTCAGAGATTCTGATGATATCTTCTTCAGTTGGCTTAGATATTTCACTTAAGACGACATCAAAACTGTTATTTTAACACTGCCTTTTTTTTTTTGATAATGGACTTTGGTTCAAAAAGGTCAAAAATGTTTCTTAATCACCGTCTACTTAAAAAGATTAGCTTTAATTGCATCAGCGAAAGGCGTATGCAGATTTTTACACAATATCTCACCTGATTCTTGGAATAAAGCTGTGAAGAATTTTGGCCTCCCACACTGGCTCTTTTGTTCCCTTGCATACAGAGATTTCCTATTTTGATGAATTTATGTACTATAGATTTTGGCAAAAAATTTACAACACAGAGAAAAGTCCATGTAAGATGTTCATGCGTATGTTTATTTATGATCCCGCAGACTAAAAGATACTTCAGTCAGCGTGACCATCAACCCTGAGATGCAGAGGCTTTCACTTTCACTCTATTTTCATTTTTCTTTACTTGCTTTTGGCTTTACTGAGTGTGTTGCATGCCTGTGTGTATTTTTTACCCTTCCCTTATTCTTTTTCTCTATCTTCTCGTCGTCGTCCTCATTTACACAACATCTCTATTCCCCATTCTCTAATCTTCATTTTTTTTCTATTTTGTCACTGCCCTCCCTGTTTTCATTTTATTTTTTTACTCCGTCCCTGGTATTCCCAGTCGTGTTCCCTCTCCCCCACTCCTTCCACAGCCCTCCCGCCTTCACTTTCTGCATGGTATTTAGCGGGGGAGCCATGGGGCAGAGAAATAATTCAAAGTCTTTGCATATTGCAGGCGCCGTGGTCAGCGGCGGAGCCCCTATGCACTGACACATTAGTTTATCTGGACTGACCCAGCAAACAGCCTACGCCATGACAAATAGCCCGGGTGCTGCAGAGCGCACGTGAACACACACACACCGGCTGGTGTATGAGCAACACACACTTGTCTGTGAGGCTTCGGGAAGCTTGCGTGCCCGCGGAGCACACAGCTTTAAAGAAATCTCCAACACCCCCAAAAGAAGAAGGGGGGAAAAAAAGCAAATGAAAGCGGCAAGGGCAAGAGGGAGTAAAGATAAAGATAAAAACTAGAGATATACTTTAGCATCCCTTAAGGTAACGGAGTGATTTTCTACATTGTTTAAATTTTAATCAGTTTGCCTTCCCCAGCATTCCTCTACTCTATTTTTACATATTCTATATATAAATATATAATTAATGTCTGAGGGGCAGATAAAAGAGGAAAAATCCCTCACCAGCATCTAAGAACCATTTGTTGTTCTCAAGAACAAATTAATGCTTACGAATTAAAAAGAGGTTTGCTGAGGCCTTGTTTTTTCTTCTTTTTTTTCTGCATTTTGCTAAGGCTTTGTTGGTCACTCTGTAGCACTTGTATGAATAAACTGTGTCTTGAGGGCAGATGGTTGAAGAATGACGTTAACTCGAATTCACAGACATTTAGATCTTTATGTAAAACATTGAGCCCAATGCTACATACTTCAATTTAAAATTTGATTTTTCTCTTAGCTTTATGTACATAAAATATTTACACACAGTTCAGTTGCTAAAATGCACACCTTGACCTCACTTGGTTCCCTTTAGTACACACTTTTTCGCATTATAAGGCGTACTGGATAATTAGGCACACTGTCAATAAAAGGTCTGTTTTCCAACTTGTGTCAAAAGTTACAAAGTAAGGGAGATGAAAGAGTCAGCAACAAGTTCATTAATTAGTCAATCTTAATGAATTGTATTACCAGTAACTCTAGAACAGGGGTGTCCAAAGTCAGTCCTCGAGGGCTGGTATCTTACATGTTTTCTAACCAACCAGGGTACGGGCACTTGTGTATGACCTGCATACTGCAGTATTCACATAGCAGGAGGCCAGTACATGCACCTTACTGATATATATATATATATATATATATATATATATATATATATATATATATATATATATATATATATATATATATATATATATATACATATATATATATATATATATACGTGTATATATATATATATTCATATTTCTTTTTTATCTTTTATATTATTATTATTTTTTATCTTTTATCTTTTCTACATAGGAGCACAGGTCACTGGAACCAAATTCCTTGTATATATTCTATACTTGGCCAATAAAGCTGATTCTGATTCTGATTCTGATTCTGATTCTGACTAGGGTGCAGCATAAAGCCACTGTGCGATAGCATTAGCCTTAAATCATAGGTTTGTGTAACTTACATTTTTCTTACAAATACTTCACTTAACAAACGGACAATAATAGTACATTCCATTTTCCCTTTGACGGCCCTTCAAGTGATCATAACAGCCTTAAGGGAATTGCGAAACACACCTATGCTCACCTTCAGACACAACCACTTTTCTCTACAACCGTCCACGGACCTGGAAAATACCAAAACCCACATCATCCATACAGGTCAGCACACATATGGTTGCATGTGTCTAAAGCTCTTCAAGTATTTGGGCTTAAACTTTTATTCGTCAAGACAAAACGGGTTGAGCATAAACATTTTTAAAACTCACATTCTCCTGATTTCTCTAAATGCTTCTGTTTCAACCCATCTTTGAACTTGAAGCAAAACAATATGACAGAAAATACGCATGCTGGATCCCTACGTGCACTCTCAACAGCAAGATGAAGGGCTAATAACTCAGAAGAAGGTTAAAGACAAGAAGGACAAAGGATGCAATCTTGGCACCAGGAGCAATCCGGTGATTAATTGGGCACAAGAATGAGCACTAATACATGCGACACAATTTCACAGTTGCAGCCAAAAAAGGTGGGGAATAGCATACTCCCGAAATTCCAAGAACATGTAAAACAATAAGTACAACTCATGAGTAAAAAGTGTGCGGATCTGGCAACACAACCAGAAGCAAACCATTTCAGAATATCCACGTCTTTATTGTGTTGCAGCTGATTCTATCTAAGACAGATTTTAATGAAGAAAGCCAATAAACACAATACCATGACCTTGTAGCCACAATGCAAAATGTTACTCTGACTTAGTCTCAAAATGGCCAAATGATGTGTTGCATATCCCGCACATGTACAGTGTATGTGCAAAGTAACGCTCCTCCCAGCATTCCTCTTATCTCCCTTTCCCTCTTTGAACTTTTCAAGCAGCGAGGCTCAGGGTGTTAGCGGGGAATTTGTCCAGCTTTGACAGGGCCGAGACGTTTTTCCTCAGTGCTCTTTGAAGAGCGGCCGCTTATCGACACCAGGGCTAAGCGCCGGCCCTCTGAGCTCGGGTTCCAGCTCCACCGGGAGCGGGGTGAGGCTTGCCTGCATCCCCGCCTGGTCACACACACATACCGAGCTCTCACATTAAAGCCCTGGTAAAGTCACTACACACGTACCTACAAACAAAAACTCGCAGTCACAAACGTACCCGCCTGGATTTGTGGACGTACGGGAGGCGTGCATGCATTCACACATCACGCACACTGGAAGACATTTGCAAGAAAGATGTAGTGACATTTGGATATATGCTGAAGGAGATAATGGGGATGATGGAGATGGCCGCAAGCATATGCACTCACACACGTGCACACTAACCTTTTCCCTTTGGCATACAAGAGAGGAAAACAGTAATGCTTGTGCGAAGAAGATCAATGGAGCTTTGCGGCCTCATGGTGTGAAAAGGGTGAGCTGAGGATGGTAGGATTTCTTATTGGGATCTAACATCTATTGTGGAAATCTGACCACAGCCTCAGCCTGCAACTCAACAGACGGAGAAAACGTTTCTCTGCTTTGACTGTGAAACTCAAACTGCAGAATTCTCTTTTAACCAAAGAAAAGTTTTAGTTTGGCGGAGTTTAGTCACTAAATAAAATAACAATAACTACATCCAGATCATACGCTGTCTTTCAGCTACAAAATGTCCTTTTGAGAGAGGAATGCCCTTGCAACTGAAGAACAAATACAGGTATTGAGTCAAAAAGCCATGTTTTGTTCATTAGTCCTTCACTGGGCCAAATGTTTAAAAAGACCAATTTAAACTCTGGCGGTTAAATAAAGTCCACCACTTTATGCAAGAGGAGACAAAGAATGCAGCTTATTATTGTAGATTCAAGGTCTTAAGACACAAGTGAGCTCTGAAGTGAAGATAAGAACCTGGCACAACCTCTATCACATCAATGAAGAGTAAAGAATAAGTCAGTGCAAGTAGCTGGAAAAATAATAATGTTTCTTTTTAAAGTGGATATTAGAACTTTAACCAATGTGGAAGAAATCTATTTGCATTCCCCTTTCAATGGTTAACTGCTAAATTTTGATACAACCACTTTTGGTCATGAATTGCAAAATCGAAAGTAAGGACATTTTCTTTAAATTGAACATTTTTTGTCTCAAAAATATTGCAAATTAATATTTTATCCTTAGAAAGTCTGTTTAGTTTAACCACACCAAAGTCACGTGAGCAAGGTCTGCTTGACGGGTAGCCACTGGGGACTTGTTAAGTCCTAATGTCATTAATGTAAAACAACTCATCTTTACAAAAATAAAGAGCATTTTTCATATTGAAATTGGATTTTTTTTTATAATCCATGTCAACTGTACAAAGTTCATTTTTCACTGGCCTCTTTATGCTTTTTTTTAAATTATTAAATGTCAAATTTTTATTTAAAGATCCAATCTGATAAAAAAAAGTGTTTTTTGGTGTTTTTAACATGTTTTTGTGGTGTTTTTCTCACAATGGAGGACATAAAGAAAGAAAATTAAGCTCAAACTTTCTCTATTTCAATGACTGCAGGAAGAAATTTTATTTACCCCCTCTTTACTAAGTCTTTCCCAATTCATTCACAAAATAGGTGTATGTTACCAGAATGTATGATTTTTGTACATCTAATGACATATATAGAGCTATGGAAACATGGGCATGTGACACATTCATGAACGTGCTGAATAAATGCAAGGTTAAATCTGGCAACACATTCTCAATCTCAAGTCGTCACATATTGACATTTGGTTAAGGCCCCTTCTCTGTCACTTTTTGATGTTTTGGGTTTCTCTAACTCAATGTTTTTTGAGGTGCTGGCTGTTCCCATTAAATCACGGCTCCCCAGCCTCCGGGCCACGAACCAGAAGTGATCCAGTATCACGACACATAGAGCATCAGTACCTTAACCCGACACCACACCAGACGTGGTACAGGACGCTGTTGGGATGCGTCCAGTAGTGGTACCTTAACCTGGTACTGGTTCACGTCCCGAGAACTAGTGCGCACCCGGTACTGCATCCTGTACCTTATGCCGAGGGTTGCGTACCCTTGATTTTAAAAACAGCCAGCACTTCAAAAAATGATGAGTTGGGGATACCCAAAATGTCAAAAAAGAACGTGGAAGGGGCCTTAACCACATTTCAACACCCATGTGTTGAAACACCCATGTGTCGAAATGTCCTTGGCCAGGACACCTAACCCCATTGCCTCTGGTCATTGGAGGTTGGCGCCAGTGTTCGGCAGCAGAGCAGTGTGTGAATGTATGCGTGGACACAACTTTACACTTAAGCAACCTTCCATATTCATACAATCACCAAGCCTGGCAAAAGTTCCATCAGGTCATTTTTTGTTAATCTCATGCTCACTTATCCACTTCTATACAACTTGGCCAATCGCCCATAAGCAGTCGACTTCAAACAGGACCATATTTTTCACACACACTACAGAACAACTGTGGAACAGCCCTCCTCCTCCTCCTTTAGTCTTACACATCCTCATGAATCTTCAACCTTTTTGACTCCTGGTTCTTCTCAAGCCCTCTTCCTCACTATTTTAAAGTCTCCAACAGATTTTATCTGAGCAAAAAGCATTCTTTGGTCTCCTTTTAGATACTTTTTGCCATTTAGGTTTTTCTTATCTAAAATGAACTTTCATCCTTACATTCTTCTTTGTCCTGATGAATATCATAAAGGAAGAAGTTGTGATGTGGAGTTGCAGAGGGGCGATGAGAGATGGACATTCTGGGGAGGCACAATCAAAATTGCAGAAAGCTGCTTTTCTAAACACAGTATGTCATAATTCTATTGTACCAACTTAAAAAGGAGAAAGTCTGTGTAGAGATGATCAAGCTGGCCTTCACTGTAAAATGTTAATAATGGAATGGCTTAGACTATCACTTGGTGGGAAGATTAGAGTCCAAGGCTAAAGCCACAGGGAAGGCTCATAATATATGATAAAGACAAATTGGAGAAAGGCAAGGTAATGCAAAGAAGAGACAGTAACAGTAGAATATCACAGGATTTCAAGGAATGATAAAATGCCTGGGATTGTTGTAATAGAAAGACTAAAATGGTCTTATCTCTGCTAAGGAATTTAGGGCTTTGAGCGTTGGTCGGCAAAGCCACAGTGGAAACACGTTCATGGCTGTTGACAACTTTTAAAACTAACTTTCACCTTCTAATTGCAGCTTGTCTGACTCGAATGATACTTTGAAGATAATGAGAGCCTAAAATGAATCTCTCTTTCATTATCTAAGATCTCTTCCCATGCCTAAAATGCCAGTTCAGTTCCAGCTAAATCTGGCAATCAGAGACAAGCAAGATGTTAAAAAGTACAAATGAGAAAGATGGGAAATGCAATAAAAAAAAAGAAAAGAAAGATAAAGCGTGCCCATGCGTTACAGAGGCCAACCATCATCTGCCTCTCACAGTTTATGCCTGGGTCTTTCTCCCTCTATGGTTCCAGCACTGACCCTGCTCATTAAAGCTGATTAAAACTTTTCCAGCGAGCACTGTTTGCCCTCAGAAGATGATAACCTCTACAAGGCTGCCGCATAAAAGAATAATAGCTGACTACAAAAGAGGGTTGGACAAAGAAAAAAAAACCCTTCGCCCAGGCTCAGCAAGGCCCCAATTGGAACATTTTAGAAAATTAATGAAATTTTAGATCAAATGAATAATAAATTAAGGAGCTGGAGAGAGGAAAAAGATGAATAAGTCATAAGAAAATGTACTCTTGCTATCAAACTGTAGGAACATGTTATTCTCCACTAGGCTTGAGGAAACAGGGTCAGGTTCAAGCCATGTGGATTGGGAAGAAAACAAAGGTTTCCCGCTCAGCTCGGCTTTGAAGATAATTGTTGCAACTGTACTTGAAAGGGGACTCTGGCCCCGGCCCCAACTGAGAGATCTCACTTTGAGTCATTGGTTGTTTCATGTTGTGTTGTTGTTTGGCGTTGGCTCTTTGAAAAAGAGCAGAAGTTTGAGATTTGTGACATGTGGGATTGCTCCCTTTAACTAAGTCACATTAAATGAGGGCGTCGATTGGCTGAAAATGCCACACTCTGGCTCTTTGAGCTTATTAATAAAAGCCTTTTCATTGTGACATGTATTGAAAAGAGAATCAGCGATGAGGGGGGGCATTAGCTTGTGTAAATTTGGTGTTAAATTTTAAGTGTTTCTTGGTTTGTTTTTAACGATGCATTAACACGACATTATCAACCGTCAAAGTTAAGTGAACAGCTCATAAAAACGGCCCGAACCATCAGCCGTTTTGTCCTGTCATGTCAGAGGTTGTAAAAGTGTCACTTGTAGTGCTTAACACCAGAACAGGCTGTTCTCACACTCGGAAAGCATGCCACACGCTAACACAGCTGAAAGGTGTTAAATGGATCATTAGCGCTGAGCTGAGGAGGCACTCGACCCTCTCTGGCAGGGGTCACAGGTCACAGGCCTGAGGAAACAAATGTTTCCATGATCAAAGGGCAGCCCGCACTGGTCAACCCTGCTGAGTTCATTCAATTTTACAAGCTAACCAGGAGCCCCTGTGTTGAAAGGCTGATGCGAAAAAGGGCTATTGAACACTGGGGTTTGTTTTAATGTATAAAATTGAACCACTTTTACTACGGACTCCACTCTACACTAGATTCCCTCTAATTTACTGCATTCCCAAAGACAGATTAGTTTCCCACCATGATTTGAAAAGCCCACTAATTTTGGCCAATGTAAAAGCTCCCCTGACCAAACATGTGATGCCTTGTCCACTTGAGAGCAAAAAGGCTCTAGACTTTAGAATAAACTAGACGGGAAGAAAAGGGGGTAAATGATGTAAGAGGAGTGAAATAAACGATCCACTGCAAAAAATAAAAAAATTAAAATAGTAAAAAGCACTCACAAAATAGTTTCAAAAATATTTAGATAGTCTCTGAGTATGCAAAGTTTAGAAACAGGCACTTATTACTTTGTTCTAGTACAGGGGTATTCAAATCCAGGCCTCGAGGGCCGGTGTCCTACATGTTTTCCAACCAACCTTCCATTGAAGCTCCTTATTGGCTAAACATACCTGATCCTGGAAATTAGCAGCCAATAAGGAGCTTCAATGGAAGGTTGGTTGGAAAACATGTAGGACACCGGCCCTCGAGGCCTGGATTTGAATACCCCTGTTCTAGTAAGAAAATGAGACAATTTTTTGTCTTTTGCATTTTTTTTTCTGTTTTGGTCTGACCCCAGCGAACATTTCAATGAGGGCCCCATATGGTTTACCTTTGGGCTGATTTGGTGGGCCTCAGGTGGGTTTGTCCGCAGGTTCCACCGTGGCTGCTGTGAAAAGTCATTTTTCTATGCATCAGAATCAGCTAATTCAAGTTAATTGTGTAAACGGTCAAACATTTACGGTAGTTCAAAGAGTTTGTTATTTCGGAGTGGCCAACGACATCTCTGGTGTTAAAGGTGAATCAAGACGGGAAGGTTTTCAAATGCATTCTTTGTCCATTTGAATCAACTTCCAAAGCAACTACCAAGCAACCAGTTGCAGGTAAATCTTCCCTCCTTGTTTGATTTTTCACTTTCACACAGCACATTTTCTTACTTATTTTGGTCTGTAGCCTATTTGTGTAATTTACTTTCTTTGCCTCATAAATGTTGATTAGTCTGCAGAGCATCTGTCTGCATTCACGCTGTATTGAACTGCACTAGACTTCATTTGCAAGTGAAATAAAAAAAAAAAAGTGAGGTCCTAGTTTTTGAGCAAACTAGGGTTTGTTTAGTTGAGGTTTCATACCTCCTTATCAAAGTTTACAACACACAAAAAATACTTTATCGTGGATCAAACAAGCACCAATGCACCAGTGAAAAGCATTCACTTGAATTCACAGAGGTGTAATTTAGCCTTGTTTCCACTGAGCTGTACAGTTCAGTATTTGGAGCATTTCCATTGTAAAATGAGCCCATTAAACAGTACTGAACCGTACCTCTTGTGGGTCCCCATCAGTTGTAGGTCCAAAGAAAAAGGGAACCGGACGGTTGGGACAAAGTCACTGTGGCCATCCATTAATTAGCAGAAAGTGATGATAACATTATAAAGCGCTAAGCTAGCGATTCAATTTTCCTCTTAGCAGCGGTATTCTTCTTAGCTGCCCACAATCTTCTTTCAAACAACATTGAATTCCTGTTATACACGATGTACCAGAAGTAAAGCAAGAAAAAGACGAGCTGCTGGATGACCTCCATTGTTGTTGATTTTCTAGTCGTCGCACTACAATGACGCAATGACATGCTAGCTGTCTACACCACACATGCACCGTGAAAACAGTGGAAATGAGGCTTAAGGTATTTTAGTTACCCATATTAATGCATAATTTCTTTACCATATATGCATGACCAAATGTACTGTGAGACTTAAGGTGAGGTGTACTTTGGACAGGTTTATTTCTATTCTCAGAACCAATTCTCACCAAAGGTCATCTAACAGGCTTAGACACTAGTGATCCACTTTTTTTCCACATCAGGTCAAATTACTATTAAAAAAGTCACTATGCATTACCAGCAGGAATTTTCTAGATGAGTTTGACCTAGAAGGGCAGCTATCTGAGACAAACAAACTGCAAAACACTACAATGATATTGGCTTTAAGAGAAGAACAAGAAAAAAGCGATCAGCTGCTAAAAAAAAAAAAAAAAGCTCAAGAAATAATTCAAACATAATTGAGGATGATGAGCATCAATCAGAGGTAGTTGGGATGTTACATTGAATACAGAGTGGTTCCTAAAGCTATAAGCACACCGGGCATTAGGCGAGCATTAAGAACGCGCTAGACACGGGTCAAGATGGAAGGAGAGTTTTCTTATTTTTCTTTCTCCATTGTTTACTAACACATGTCCACCATCTACACAGGAGGCTTGCTGCAAAATGTCAAAGTGGTGAAAATCTCAGGCATCGTGCTCCAATAGTGTTTTTTATTTTTTGTCACAACTCCATTCCGATGTATGAACGACTTGGTGACTCTGATTGGTCAAAGCTTGACATGGTTTAACTAGTAATGTGCGTTCAATGGCCACACATAGAGCCCCAAAACAGTCATAGAAATTTGTGCAGCTACTCCTGAACATAGAAATTTTGAACGTTGAAGCCTGAAATGCACATTTATGCACGTTTATAGCCTTTACGGTGAAAGTGGCCGAAGCTGGTGTGTACGAAGCTTAAGACCTTTTCAGAAATACCTCTGTCAGCATTCAGAAAGATCTTGTTTGACTCTGATCTCTAAAAAGTCCCTTTTCTAACTGTCAATCTGTGTGATAAAGTCAGAATGCTTGAGACATTGTGTTGAAAACAGAGTTAAGGCAGAAAGCTTATTCCTCACAAGCATTGAGATAATGGAGAAGAAGAGAAAAACTGGGTTAACAACAGACAACAGGACATGGGAGGCTAGTCTCTCTTACAATAGGCCATCTCCAGCTCTCGCAGCTTGTTACCGTAAGCTCCTAAATAATTGATGCCCCCTCTCTCTGGCTGCTCCGCTACACGCCAGGCTTTGATATGAGGTTAGTGTACTTAGGGTCCCACCACTGGAGGGGCACCTGCTCTAACAGCAAAGCGTTTCATGTCTTAGTGTTTGAAAGGACTGCACAGGATCCTCCGCCGGCCCTGGGTGCCCCTGCAGGTGGAGGCCAAGGTAAAATGGTTCAGTTTTTTATTAAGTCAGCACTTTGGTGTTTTCTTTAAACAACTGTAATTCTCAGGCTCTTGTTGTAGCGTCAGAAAACTTATTGTGTTTAGGCTTTGGCAAAAAACGATCGCTACTTTTTTTCTCAACAAAAAATATGGAAGATAATTGATTTATTTATTGACAAAAAGCTAAATATAAAAATTCAAAGGTTTAATGTTGGTTCTCAATTTCAAAGTAGCAGTTAACCATTAAAATATGTTTCTTGAACTCAAATGATTCTCACATCTGATATTGATATGATCTGATAGTTGATATTATTAATATTTTTTTATTTTTTTTAAGAGCTGTGTCTGAGGTTCCCAACAAGTTGCAAGCAATAAAGATAATTTGCAAAAATAGTGTCCAAAAATATACAACAACGGTTCTAAATTTTCTGGAATTATAAATACACTCAAAAAAGTCAGAATGCATCACAAAGTAAAAAAAAACACTTTTTATTGGTTAGTAATTCTGATATAAATGAAACTACTTTTTAATCATATCGCCACATTAAGCCAAAGCATGGCTCATGTTAGACAATAAATATTCAACATTTCACAGTAAACATGATCCAAGAGTTGAGAAGATAACAGGAAAGAAGGCATTTGTGATTTTTTTTTTTTTATTCAAATAAATGTGTAATAGTCAAATGCTTTTCTACAGGATATTTTGCTGTAATTAAATACCCACTTCAATGAAAATAGTGTTTTTAACATGCTCTTCTGACATTTTTTTTTATAATTATAATGGAAGATATACATTCAAAAAATTAGGCTTGAATTTGCATTTTTGAGTATAGTTTACATAAAAAAATACACTGGGAAGACCACAAGCTCCCTGCTTTGCTTAAGTGAAGGAGGGGAAGGGGGGCGGGGTTGCTTCACACCAACAGTCATGCCCACAAATAAAATTACGCTTTTAATGAACTACTGCTGCTCAGTAGAATGTACTAAATAAAAATAGTGTAAACATAATTAAAAGACCACTGAGAAAACTTTTAGTATAGAATGAAATATGGTGGAATTGGGACTAAAGCTTCATTACTTTTTCACATTTTTAAAACAAATTTAGTAATAACAATATTATACTTAGTATTGCCATTTTTTTCATTTAAACAAAGCAAAGCTTAAGTACTGAACCATTCGAACAAATATCCTGTACCAAAATGTGTTTTAATCTGTGAAAATGTATTAAAGTGTCTGAAAGAAAGTGTAAAGTAAGGTAAACTCCAAATGCAGGAAGTTGCACAGAAACAAAATAAAAAGTTATCAGGGATGTCAGTCAGTTTCAGGGTCACAGCATCACCATGGGAAGAGGTTACCCCATGTCTCGTTTCCCACCCATCAATCTTCCATTCATTTATCACTTATTCGGCGAGCCACTCACACACACAAACGAAGGATTAAATCAATAACTTTGTTCATATAATGAAGTTTGCGGCAGCAAAGGGGAGGGAAGTCAAAGAAAATGTCATCGTTACTCCTTTCTGCAAGTTCAACTCTTTGAGTTGAAGCAAAATGAAACAAAAAACGTCTAAGAACATTGTGGTAGCAGCATCTCTGCTCCTTATGAATCAGTATTTATGGGATTAATTTGTTTTTTCTATTTTTTAAAATGTATTAAAAACGTAAGGAACTATAGAATAACATTAATAGTTAGAAAATGTGAAGGTTATTTTATTTTGTTGTCTTTTTGATGCAAGAGTTGGGGCTTGTATGGCCACTTTCCTGCACCAGAGATTATGTCGATCAGCTTTTGTGCACAGAGGGATTTAAGGGTTCACACCAGATTAGAGACTGGTAGATTAAATTAGGGGACTTCAAGAAAATCCTGTAGACTTTGCTGTGTTTATCTCTGTGAACGGAAATAGCCGTTTAGCCATAAATGCTACAGTATGTCTGAGTACTAAAGCACATTAAGAGATAGAATACTTTTAATTACTGGGGAGAATACTTAGTAAAGTTACATTTTTATAAAGATTCATCTTCACCATGAATCGTCAAAATAATAAAGTTTTAATCCACTCATGAAATAAATCTGCAATCCATGATTGTGCCTCATCCATCCATCCATCCATTTTCTTGACCGCTTCTTCCCTTTCGGGGTCGCGGGGGTGCCGGAGCCTATCCCGGCTACTGAAGGGCGAAGGCGGGGTTCACCCTGGACAGGTCGCCAGTCTGTCTCAGGGCCTCAATCACACACACATTCACTCTCACATTCACACCTAGGGACAATGTAGAGTCACCAATTAACCTATGAAGCATGTTTTTGGACGGTGGGAGGAAGCCGGAGTCCCCGGTGAAAACCCACGGATGCACGGGGAGAACATGCAAACTCCACACAGAAAGGTCCCAGCCGGGAATCGAACCGGGGCCTTCTCGCTGTGAGGCGAGAGCGCTAACCACTGCGCCACCGTGCAGCCCTGATTGTGCCTCAGATTTGTTTATTTTTTTACACTTATTTGAGGAAATTCTTGGCACCACTGCATTTAAATCCTGCATTTTCCTTTCATGTATGGCCCTGCACCACATGGGTGACCACAAAGCAACCTCAGAGAAATTTCAAAAATAAACATCTGCACTTTCCATATGCACATGTCAACGGCCGTACTCAACAGCAAAACCTTTAACAGCCTGAACATGTTTAGCCGTTGGACAATAAACCCATTTTATTTTTTTATATTTGCGTCTTTTTTGCAAAAGCAAACAATAAAAACATCCGCTCTTCAAAAATCAGAGGCTGAACACTCGCAGAGCCCAAAAGTTTGGCCGCATAATGACAGCCAGGGCCTCCGGCAAAGAGGCCACAGAGGTCGTTAAATGATGTGGGGAGGGAGGGAAACGGGGGATGACCACTGTGTAAGTATGGGTTTCCTTCTTTGTTACAGACTCTTTGAGTGTGTGATCATGAGTCCCAGAGTTGAATCCGTCCAAGCGTGCGACAATCTGCTGCTCCGGGGGAAAGTAGGGATGCCAGACCAACGTTAGGAGGGAAAGTGTAACCCTCTGCTGAATTTCTAGACCACACTGACTAACCAAATTCATGACAGACTGTACAGTAGGTTAAAGAAGATGATTAATTACCAGCCCTGTTCCCCACCATGGTGAACATTCCCATCATTTTCAGAGCCATCTGTTGGACGGCAATAATGAATAAGGCTCTATTTTCTTGTGTTTAACATTGATAGTCAGAGTTGCAGTAGGGCAGAATGGTCATGTTGGCATGCAAACTAAGTAGTCTCTTCTGTAACTTTGATGCCTGTAAAAAAGAGAAGAGTCTTATATTTCAGATTAATAAAACCACACAGATACTTTTATTCTAACTTTTTAGAAGTATATTTTCTGAATTAGATGGGCCACACCAGATTAAAAGGTGCAGCGTCTTTATTCATTAATCCAGTATAAAGGTGCACCAAACTATGGGGCACAATAAGTGACACAAAAGGGTATGAGATATATTTCTGTCAGACTTTTATTAACAGTGATCTCAGTAACTCTACAGGGCTGTGTCCAAATTTCCACCCTAAACTGTAACTAAATAACTATGCAGTGCAGGACTATTTTAAAAGCAATTCGGACACCATGTTCACCACTTTTTTTTTTTATAACGACAGGTATGATGTCACAGATTTCATTAAGTGAAAATCTAATAAATACAAACATTTTGCTGCATTTGTGACTCTTCTGTGTTTTGATGTTGAAAATGTTGATGGGTTATTAAAAAATGTAAACTTTTTTCTTAAAAATTGTTCAAACACAATCCATTGTGGTCTATATTTGTCAATGTAGTGAGCATCGATCCACACTGGTTTTTCGCAAAGACGTGGGAAATTTCTTGGGGATTCAATTCTGGAATTGAAGACTCGGACAGCACCATAAAATGGTGAGCGGACTATAGAGTGTGTAGTAGTGTGTAGTGAAGGAATTCGGACGTATCCTGAAACTTCATTTCTCCTGACCGCTTCGTCCCTTTCGGGGTCACGGGGGTGCCGGAGCCTATCCCGGCCACTGATGGGCGAGGGCGGGGTTCACCCTGGACAGGTCGCCAGTCTGTCGCAGAGAAGAGAAATGTTTCTGCCCAGTTTCGATCTGGGGACCTTTCGCGTGTGAGGCGAACGTGATAACCACTACCTGGTGGCCAGTATGGGAATTGAACCCTCGACCTTAGTGTTATCAGCACCACTCTCTGACCAGCTGAGCTAACTGGCCTACTCCCATTGGTTGTGTTAGCCAATTATCCAAACCTGTAACTCTCAACCTTATTTGCAACACATGAAAAAACAGACAGATATCACTAAAACAAACAATCCTGTAACAGCTCCCTACAATTGTTAGTAAGACGTTGGTCTATAAAAACCACAGTTTGACAAAGCTACAAGTTAGCCTCATTGCAAGCATTAGTCGTGTTAGCAAATGAACAAAACCTGTAACTCCAAACCCTGTTTGCACCACAAACAAAAAAGACGAATACCATTAAAACTAACGTTACTGTGACTACGCTAACTCCAAACCTTGCTAGCAACACGTAAACTAAATCACAGTCTGACACCGCTACACTTAAGTCACGTTAGTGTATTCACAATAACACCCATGCAAACATTTTAATAGAGTGCCATGTATCTCTCAAAATTCCATTGACATCAGTAAAGACAAGCAGGATTAACTCATAATTATTAATATTAAGTTTATAAATCATTATAAGCGGTGAGTAGCAACCTTATGTGGATAAAATAGTAACTGGACTAGGATGGGATTATGTAAGGTTTCTTCTACTCTCCCTCATTCAAGTTGAGACAAACAGTTATTTAAACAAACAGAAAGTCTAAGTTCACTTTCAATTATGTCGACACACTAATTCTTGTCAGTCATTATAGTAGTAACAATAATCCTGTTTGAATTTAACGTCTGCATATCATTATTTGGTCTTTTTGTTATGAAATGAATGTATTTCTTTTTCTGTTTGAAATAAATCTAAGTCATGCATAAGGCACTCTGGATCACGAGGCATACTGTCATTTAAGTGTAAAAAAAAAAAAAAAAATCCACCTTATCTTATAGTTTGGTAAAATAGTAAACAAATACATCGTACACCAAGTGACACATAAACTAAATTTTCCAACAGATATTAAGATATACAACCTTTCCTTTGTCAAGTCTGCCTGAAAGGCAGCAACGCAGCATAATAGAAGAACAGAAGCTCTTCCTGTTTGCATCGCATGGACCTTTTTTGCATCAAAGCAGGCTGTATGCTTAAACTAGAGTGCCACCTTAAGAGGAAGATTAAATCCGAATTCTTCCCTTCTTCCTCCCCCTAACTTAGCCCTTGAAACGGAAATTTAAGAAAAAATATTGACTCATATTTTGGACGTCACTTTCGTTCGATGACGTCACCAATAATTGCCAGTCCGCTCTTTTTAGTGTTTAACTTCCAGCGCTTGAATATACATAACAACAGCAGTTTTATAACTTTAAAAAGGCCATGCTACAGCAAAAAGTCACTTATATTTAAATGTAAACTTCCGTGGTTCAGAGCGCATCCACGTGAAAAAGAGCACTTTTACCCTCGCGACAGAGAACTTTGTATCCTTCTGCCTGGAGGGTCAGATTAAATATATATTTATATATATATATATATTTAATCGACACACTTGCACTAAAAATGCCCCTTCAAATGGAGGTGGAAGGGAGAAGGGAAGAATTTGGATTGGGCCAAATACTCTCCAATGACCTGGTTTTATCCCAATGTAGGTTAAAACTTTTGTTGGCTAAAACTTTGGTTGAACTAACCTGGCAAAGAAAAGGTCAAAATTAAAAGAAAAAAGAAATAGGATAAATGAAGGAAGACCAACGTAAAAATATCACGTATTAAATGCAATTACTTTAAAAGTTAATCAGTATCTGATACTTAAAAAAAAGAAAAAAAATCTGCTTCAGCCTCCAAGGCCAATTTATCAAGGTTAAAGGATGATATTTGAAAGACACATCAGGAGAATTTTGTCATGAAGGTTATAAAAGTCATTATAACATATATATATATATGTAAACCCATAGTTTAGGCTGTGAAATAAAATTTTAAAAATCCTTTTATGAACAAATACAAAAGTTTACTTTCTGTTTTAACTTCAGAGTAAAACAGTTTGAACAAAACTTTTATAATACACATGAAAAAACAATTTTAGTACAAACATACTGAAAAAATCCTACCTGCACTGTGTTTACAAAGCTTGCTCCATAAGCTATCAAAGAATAAGTCGAACAGGTAATGAAGACATGCAAAAAGAAAAATACGCAGAAAACAAAGACCACAGCTTCCCTTTCAGCTCAGAGAAAAAAAAAGCTGACAGCCTTCCAAGGTCAAAATAAGGGATGTTTATTATTTTTAGAGAGCTTTTTATGACCGTAATCTCTGCATTAAGGTTTGTTCTTAGTGTTTGCCATGCCTGTCTATGTTATGCAAATGGAGGTGCATGATGACAAAATGAAGAAAACCTTCAATGTGCCTTCTGTTCCAAACACACTCAATAAGCAGACAGCCCCCAGAGTGGCAAACCAAGGACAGATTGCGCCAAAACCAATTATTGCGCCTTTGTTTTAGTGGTTGTTAAGTCCACAGATCTCCTAAGAGCCGGAGTGCTGTTTTGATCTCTTTGAGTCAGGGTTGTTGGTGGATGGCATTAGCCCATCCACGCCTACAAAGAGCCAGGCTGCAGTGGGGCCTGAGTGCCGGTCCAGATGGCACAGTGCCATGGCGACCTTGTCAGCACCTGCTCCCCTGGAACTCCGTCCGGGCATCGCCGGCGGGAACTGAGACGGGCACATCATGTCACCCCATCGCCATGGCAGCTAATGAGCCCCTTGCCCGCTTAATTAAAGAAACCAGCTTATTGCAAGGAATAGGGGGGAGGGAGGTGGGCCGGGGGACATAAAAACAGACACAGCATATGCTGGACCACAACCAAAACAACAGAAATAAATAATTAGCCCCAAAACAGGGGGCGATCATTAGAACCAAAACATCATTAAAATTTGAAATGGAAATCTTCTTATCGGCCTTCCAATGTCACGAATGAGCACAGCAGCTCCGCGCTTTAACCAAGGCTAAAAAATATTCAATTAATATATAAATGGGTCGAGATGAACTTTGATTACTTTGGGCAACAGTCCAAGTAAACGTTATCAGGAAACGTCACCTTGGACTCAGCCAGGATGGTGTGTGAGTGTCAGAGCATCTTCGCCTGTCTTTCTTTTTTGTAAGAATACGCAGTATCAGGGAGCCTTTCAACCGACATGAGGAAGGGTGACCGTGTTTATGCCTGATTAGCCAAGGAACCACAACAAGCACTTGCTTTAGCTCCAGCAAAAAAAGGTGATAAATCATTTAGATTTTATTAAACTCAAATTAAAGTCACACGTGTGTGATGGAATTAAGGGGTTTAAATTGTTACAGCCCAACCATCACCTTTTTTTCTTCACACACAAACGCTTAAGCTTTTCTGTCCTCGTCCTGCCCACACACATCCACTGCTTCGGTCTTATTATGCAAGACAAAAATGCCCCTTTAGGAACCAGAGTTTGTTCCAAAAGAAGGGGATGGAAATAAGAAAAAAAAAAAAAAAACGTGTCCCTTCCCATCATAAAGCCCAAAGAGCGATGGAGAGAAGGAGAAGGAGAAACGAAGGGGAGTGGAGTGTGTCTAATGTGCAAACTTGTTTCTGTCCTCTACGCCTCGCCCATCATTTATTCAGCAGCTCGCCGCTCGAGACGGGCCACTCGCATTTGCTTGATACTCAATTATACATTAGTGTACATCACTTGGCAATCTGTTCATATCAATTTAATTGGATTTTAATATTGCCTCTGATCTTGTTGTCCAATTAACAGTGCTGGCTGGCAATAAAGCAGAACCA
Source organism: Oryzias melastigma (assembly GCF_002922805.2). Classification (NCBI taxonomy): domain Eukaryota; kingdom Metazoa; phylum Chordata; class Actinopteri; order Beloniformes; family Adrianichthyidae; genus Oryzias; species Oryzias melastigma. Next base: position 13,186,706 of record NC_050526.1, on the reverse strand, counting down.
CACACTATGTGACACCTTTGATCCTCGCCATATGGAGCCCTTCCATTGATTACCGGCACTGCCACTGAATTTCACTCCCTCAATATGGCCTGTGATGAATGGAGGTGGGAGGGGGGTGTGTGTGTGTTGGGTGGGGTGGGAGGTGCGTGTGGTGGCATCATCATAATA
>NC_050526.1:13173812-13186525 GCF_002922805.2 Oryzias melastigma | reverse complement strand
GTCTTCTTTGCATACACACACACAACCGCCGCCGATGTGATAAAAATTTCACTTCACTGCGCAACTTCATTTATTCTGTTGACATTCGCCTCTGATTAAAAACAATGAAAAAAGAGAAAGAGATGCCCTGCACAGCATATGCAAATTCAACCCCGGGCATCTATCATGTGGAAGCCAAAGGGACCGGCTGAGTTAGTGCCTCGTGCCCGGCTGGCACACGTGCCCCATCTTGACAAGGATGGTGTGTTCGAAAACCACTTTTTACTTTGCTATTTCGAATTGACTTTGCTTCCTTCATCCTTACATTTCTTTCATTTGACCACTTCATTATTCTTTGTCAACATGTTTATTTGTTTTTTTATGGAAATCAGGTGTTAAGAGGTTAAATACATAAGGTGGATAGTGAAAGAGCAGAACATCTGGTTTTGTATTTTGTACTAGTTATTACAGGAAAACAGGAGCAGCTGACACCAGATCTGCTGTTCTTCAGACTAACAACTGTATAAAACGATGGTCAGTGGGACTGTGACACCACCCATTAGTATCAGGCTGATTTGGAGTATGTTTTCCAGATCAGCAGTCAATGCTATTTTAGCCAGATGTGACATCCACAAACATCAATCTTTCTCAGAATGCTCATGCAGCAGAAACTATTTAGATTTGAGTGTTTAAAAATGGATTCATGAAAATATCCTTCAAAATAGTTGTCTTCGATATAAATCTGGATAAAAAAGTTTTGGAACATGACTGAAACTGTTTGGGTGTTGATCATTTTTGTCTTTTTGTATTTTTATTTATTTTTACTGAGCTTGATTTGCACTTTGGGCTATCTGTAAAAGGTCTTATGAGAATAACAGGTACCTTACTTGACCAATCAGTAGCTCTGTTTCCAACGACCATGAGATTGTGCAAATTGTATTTGCAATGATAAATGTGCCTAATAAATTTGCCTAATGGAAAGACCAAAATAAAAAAAAAAACTAACATTTATCGACAAAACGTTTTTGTGCTCCTGGGAGGTGGTTTTTGAAATTGGCATATTTTGCAAGACTGCAATTTTTTAATGAAATGAGTCATGTGACCAACAACCGGATTCCACTCTTAGCACAGCCGCCGCCACAAGAGGTCCCACCGCATCACACAGCTTATCAAAAGTTGAGCGAAACATGCGGAATTGTTGGATCCACAGCTCCTCTGTAAAATCACCAACCATGACTTCCCAAAACCCCTTCACCCGTAGCCGCTCCCACGTAGCTTCCTGCTCTACAGTCTGAATAAGACGCCGGCGTCTCCTTTGATGATGAGTGCGAGTGCTGTGGCAGAAATTTGAATGTGTGTGCTGTAAATCAATTTATCGCTCACATCCGACACTATTTTTTAATGACTTATTTCATGATTGGTGTGTGTTTATTCACATAATTAGAATTTAATAGAAACAGTGCAATTGCCAGATTGTGTTTTTTTGACATTTATAGAATTTTAACGTTTTGTGCTCATGTGTAATGAAACGCAGCCATTGACCAACAGTAATTACTGAATTTGCATACTTTGAGGAGTAAAACGTATAGATATACTCAATAGTGTTAAAGATCTTCGTATCAAGATGGTGCACTTAAGGTAAATAGAATCTCTAAATGAGTTTTTTTTATTAATTTATTTTTTTTTATTTCAGATTCAGATTTTAAAAGAGAGCTCCATGCTACTTTGGTAAAGCCCACCTTCATGTATGGAACACTTGGCTGTTGTTTTTAGAAAATCAGAGTGGACTTTGAACAATTGCAGCAACTTGTATTCTAATTCAAAACTCAGTCATTCAATTTCTACACCATCTGAAGTGTCTTTGAGTAGGCTTGACTCTAAATGAAGGCGGATTGCTTTATGGTAGCTCTTGTCCAGAGGTAAGTGCTGGAACATCTCTAAGTTTAAGCAAAATTCATGATGAACATACGCCACTTTATTCTCATTGACCACTGAAAACACCCTTATATGCTTGCCACATTTAGGTTTTTTCAATCTTTACTTTATGCGTTTATCTTTTCTTGGGCTCCAAAGTGCCCTTTATATCTTTCAAACCACTCCTGACAGGAAGCACATCAGGGGCAACTTCTCAGTATCTCCCCCAGCTTTGACATTCAGACTATAGAAGCCAAAAATGGAACCACCAACCATCTGACGGACCGTCTGCTCCGAGCTCCAGCCGGCCTGTGTGTTAACAGCACCTGTTTACCATTACATAAAGCAATATCTTAAAATACCAGCCAGCTCTATGTGATCTTATAATTCCATCAGGAATCAAGGACAGTGCAAATGTATTTGAACACAGATCTAATTTTTTTTATCAGCTGAAGCATTTCTTTCACTGCTGTAACCCTTGTGCTTTCCTAGGCATCTTTACATTAAAAGTGGGGTCATCGGGACAGTACAAGACAGAACTGAACTTTTTTTCCAAAGACTTTTTATCTTAACTGGTGTCCGTGGCGGACATAAAATCCTGTCCACCTTTGTCATGGAGGGATCACACATCAATGTAAGAGTGTGGTCATCTGGAACCCAAAAGAGAGCACAAGGGTTAAATGTACCAACATCACCTTGTGCTTCAAACTTTCAATTAATTATTCTTTCTTTTTAGTCTGTAGCAAAGTAAAACTCAGTATTTTGACTAAAATGGTGAGAACGATGTAATTCCTCTTTTATTTTTTATTTCAGTGCTTTGCCAAACAGTATCCAAATTAGGCTAATATTTGAGATACAGTGGATTACAAAAAAGGAATGAATAGATGGAAGGATGCTCGGATAATGTCTAGCTAGAATAATCAGAGAAATGATGATTGTAGATGGCGAGTAGGTGATCCTCAGCTTCCCCAACAGAAGAACGGTAAAACAGAAGCTGACTCTGTGCACAGGTGGAACAGAAGATGCAAAGTGAAGGAAGCATATACATATATTATCACTTGACATAGGCCAAATCCGTCACCTGATATGGCCGCCGCCATTCTGTAACCGGTTGGTTTGGTCTGAGTTGGTTTGAGTCACTGAAAGCAGCTGGGGCCAGCAGGCACCACTTGCTTTTATTGAGGCATCTGATTGGTCAGTTTATAACTTGAATAACTTAAATATCTTTAAAACAATAGTTATGATAAATAGAAAATAGTAAAAATAATAAAATAAAAAATAAAAGTAAAATAAATAATAATAAAAATAAAATAAAAATCGTGTGATGATTCCCTTCAATCGGATTCTTTTGTTCTTGAGTTATTTGTTGTTGATCACAAAACATTGCGTCACCTTTTGCGGTTCTTTGCGTATTTGTTCAGACCTCCTCCGTTCATCACTCGAGAAGACTCAGTAATGTTGCATGTCTGTTACGCCACGTGATTTCCAATACAGTAATATATATCAATGGTATGGACACTATGGACAAAATGTCAATTTTAAAAAGTGACATATTGTACACGTTCAAACTTAAAGGGTTTAACTTTTTCTTAAACCCCGGCTTAAGTCTTGTTGTGATAACCAGTTTTGTCATAATTTCATAGTTTTTGCTCATGAGACCATCTGCTTAAAAGTGTTAAATAAATGAGAGCAGAGAAAAAAACTCTTAAACTAAAATAAATAAAAACAGAAAACACTAAGATCAAATTTATAAGAATATGCCTGCTTGGACACCCATTCCTGAGAAACTCTTTGATACATACACTGGCAATCTAAGTGGCAGCTCAAAGTCTTATTTCACATTCTATCTAATTGCATTGCTTTGCCTTTTCCAGTTGTTTCCTCCGGATGACCTTTGCTGCCCAGTCACCTCTTTACAGCATCTCATTTGCTTCAGCATTGACCTGCCATTCTTCCAGTGCTTCACTCTGACCTAATCACTCAGCTTTCTAATCCCAGAACTGGTTTTAGGTTAAACTGAGGGCAGTAACCGTGTTGTTTGACCTGCTGATAACTTTAGGGTCACGAGCTCTGACATATATTATTTCTCCATGATAAATTGTTTAGGTATCCATGTGTATCATTTATGATTTGAAATGAGGAAATGACATTTGAAAAGAGCTGATTGTTTGTTTTTTTATACTAAAACTCTAAAAAGTCAAAATCCCTACAAGAAAACAGTTTTGTCTATTTCAATTTGTATTTCCTTAATTCTGTTGACTTAACACAAGGATCATTTGGATTGTGTTGTTTTCAGAAAATACGTCTGCAGAATTTTAGCCAACAAAATATTGAGCAACAAATAAATAAACATATACATCAGTCAATTGTACAAGGACGCCTTTACATTAATATAGTCTAAATCAAAACGCTCTGCCTCCATAAAAAATGATATCAAATGTAAGAAGCTATTTTGACATTAGGTCAGACGCATGTTAAATTTAGGTTTAGCCTTGTGGACTGCAAAAACTGAATCTTAAGAAAGTCAAAGATCCTTCTTTCAAGAAAGAAGGATTGTTTTGCAACAAAATGTTCTTATTAAAAAAGTTTTTCAATATCAAAATAATCTTAGTATGAGAAAACATAATATAAAATACATAAAAGAAATTCTGGGTAAGACCATTTTTATAGATTTTTTAATGTACCAATGGCATAGGGACTTCTAACTTTTTTCTAAGTGGCCTGTTTTTGCAGTTGTGGAATTTTTCGTTCTGTAATATTGGTACTAAACAAAAGATAATCTGACCAACAAATTTGTTTTGAAGACAATAACAGTGTGAAGTGGAGTTTATCTTTGAAATTGCTGCCTATTTGGAAACGATGGTGATGTAGACGAGTTCCAGTAAAGTGCTCTAAATCGCCTCATCAGTATCACGCAGAGCAGAGAGAGGAGGGCAGCTGGGTGGGATGGTAGATATGTGGAAGGAGGGATGCTGATGAGTGGGAAGGGGTACTCATCTTTTTCTTATCTGCCATGTAGCCCAATCGATATCTAGGACATCTAGATAAGGCCTTGCAAAAGCGTGTATACACACAGTTATCCCACTGTACCACCGAAGGACACGACCATACACACACAGCTTCCGAAAAGTAACACAAACACATTCAGACGTACTCAGATGCCATGGAAAATCATATTTATGGTGTTTTTAACATGTTCTTGTGGATTTTTTTCTGATGGTGGAGGATTTCAATTAACAAAATTAACCTTAAAATTGAATTCCTGAGTATTTCTTTTTTCAAATCAAGAATGAGAAGCAGATAAAAAGTTGCTGTTGGAAAAAGAGCGGATATGTGACTTGGAAAACCTGCTCCACTCAATCCTGATGCATCCACTTGTAGACAAATAGATGCATGTATGTCTTTGTTTTCCTCGTCTGCAGCTGGAATCTGTCTGGAAAGCTCCAAAATTGCTTAGTTGCACTGGTAATGTAAGGTTGGGGGTGTGAGGGGCCATAAGCTAGCAGGATAAGCATAGCATATAAAGAGAGAGCTGTCCAGAAAGAGGAAGGGAAGGAGGCCCTGGTTGTCTTGTGCCCCACCCATAATTTGGAGGTGAATTTCTGATGCCGGACTCCGAAAAACATGCACTCAAGTCACCACTTCCAATGAAAAGTCTATGTAAACGTGTCTGTTTACGTGTTTTGGGCTTTGGCGTTCATAATTCCAGCATTCCTGCATTACCACACGCGTTTTTTAATCTGTTTTTGACCTCTACATACAAAATAAGAGGCCATTGAATGCATGTTAAAAGTTAAACTAGAAGAAATTAAAAATTGCATTTTCTTTCCAGAGCAAAATTCTATGACACCAAGTCTTTCATATTCTGAGACAAAGCTGCAAAAGAAAAAGCCTGGAGCGAGATTTGCAAGATTTGGATTGGATCGACTTTTCACGCCAAACCTCTTCCACTTGTAGGTACATGCACTAATGTCAGGTCCAGTAACAGCTTATGCTGAAAATGCGTTTGGAAAAATCCCACGATCATGAACACATCATATGCCCAGTGTGGAGTTAGTATAATTAACTCCTGTCGCTCTCCAGATACTAAGTCCTAGAAAACGACACAGGCTTTTTTAAAAATTATTATCTTGGCTAAAAACAGCTTAATCATAATTAAAGGACCACCAGGCTTTTAAAATATATCTAAAGATGATCAGAGTGGGACTTAAAATTTAAATTCTCTTTTTTCCTCAGTCCATTGCCACGTAAATCACCCATTTTAGCAGTGAGCAGCTCTGAATACACGGTTGGGTCTCGGAGAAAACGGCTGCTGAAACCCGTCTCACCCTCCCCATCACCTTTCCCCATCACTAGTGGCTAAGTTGTGGCGTTTTACACTTAATTGACCAGGAACTATTTCCTCTTGTGGAAGGCACATCTGCTTTCTGCATTTGCTCTTCGGCCGTTGTAGCCCCAGAGGACTGAGTTAAATTAGGGAACACTGCAGCTTTATCCAACACTGTGAAGCGGCGATAATGTGGTGCTGACATGACCCAGAGACTCCTTAAAGAAAGACAGAAGTGGGCGGACAAACTGGAAATGGATCCAACTCTCTTTTACTTGGAAACAAAAATCTGCCTGCTGACTTCTGAATGGATTTACTTGATAATAATCTAACATTGATGATACATCTTAGATGTAGAACTCAAACTTTTCGTTTGTCTTGCAGTGCAGCTTGTGTGTATTTCTGCACAGATGCATAACAGTGTTGGCTTCTCTGAAAGTTTGCATCTGTGTGTGTGTGTGTGTGTGTGCAGCTGGGTGACTGGCCAAGGTCTTTGAACACTAAGACCTGGATGAAGGATTGAAAGGCCCCTTGAAGCCCCCTGGAAGCCTCTTCAGCCAGCGCTGACACCCTCCGGGGTGCGGAGGAGCTGGGGGAGGGAGATCAAAACCGGAGAGAAGAGGCCAAGAGGTCGACGTGAAGCGAAAGATCCACGGAGCATCTCAAGTCCGAACAAGCCTCTGTGGTCTCTGCAGAATTTCTAAAAGGGTCAGTGTGGTGAGCGGAGAAGGCATCAGATCTGGGGAGAGTGTGCTGCTGTGAGATGTTGGCTACTCTCAGACAAAGATTGGGCTGGAAATTTGCCCTAGAGGGATGCCAGGATGAATGACACCATATTCCTGTGATAGTGCTGTAAAGAAATCATTCTCAAAACGCTTTTAGACGCATATTGAATTCTTAAAACGTGAACTTTGGAACGGCCGGAACAACAGTTAGAAGTAAAGAAAGGGCTTGGGAAAGGGGTCGGCACTGATTAAAATCCATCATCAGGCACTTTAGGCTCAAGTCTGCACTGGTTTCCATGGAAGACGCAACAATGAAGGGAAGCAGATGAAGAAAGACTGTGTCCCTCTCATTCCCCTCGGCCCCTGCTTAAAGTAGCTAGTTAAAGCACAAACAGTTTAAAAGCTTCTTTCAATTGCCTCCCACTCACTACTTTACAATTCAACAAGAAACAATTAAACAAGAAAGGAGCCCTAGCCATGACACCGAAACAATGAGGCAGTGTGATGGCAATCAATAACGAGTCTGAGATTCACCACTCGAGGTCAGTGAACTCAGCAGCACACTATGCTGGCTGCTGGTCATTGAACGCAGCTCTGAATGAATCCTGTGGCAATAATTTTTAATTCCTTTCCACAATTAGTCCGCCCTCTCCTCTTCCATCACGGACCCAAGAAGGCACCTGAGGCAGACAGCAACGAAGAAAAAAGAGAGCCAAAAGAGCATTTCTCAAATATTTATTCATCCGTTATTTCAGTAAACAGATGTACGTCTTTGTGAATATTTTCCTGCTAATCAGCTGGACTTTCTTAGAGGCTGTGGAATTTGCTCGTCTGTCTTTCTTTCTCCGCTCTAACCTTCATCAGTCCAGTGCCGAGCAGCTGAAGACACATTTGGGCATTGATTTTTGCCCAGAGCCATGTGGGCTGAACTCAAAGAGAGGTTGTCAAAGAGTCGGTGAGCGGAGAGATGGAGAGTGAGAATGAAAGACAGAAGGGAGGAAGGAAACCTCCCCAAACAAGCGTCCTACAAAAACAAGGTGCTCGGCTGACCCCCACCCCCAAAAAACACGAGGCGAGGACAAACAGGAAACAGGCGAAAATAACAACGGAAAAGTTGCTTTCATTTCCCCATTTTCTCCTGCTTTTTTTTCTTTAATTTTCAACAAAGCAATGAATGCCCACTCCGAGTTTGTCCGTTGGGCCACAATCTGTCGGCACGCTTTGATGTGCTCATTGTAGCCGCCTCTGAAGTCCTGTACGGCGAGTTCCTCTAACAAAGAGAATAAAATAGAAGGATAAAGAAAGACGAGAGAGTTTTTGTATTTGGCGAGGCACCGCTTGTATTCCTGGCGGACATTCTGCCCTCAGCTCTGCCTCTGTTCGCCCTCCTTCCTCTGTACATCTTCTCCTCGCCTGCGCTGGTCCTCGTTGGAAGGGAAGTACTTGAAGAAAGCTAATGATCAAACAGGTAAATCTCATTTGTCTTTGATGTTTATTTATGTTTTGCGATTTCTTTCCCGGATCCCTGCTGCATTCCTCCCAAGACCGCACACGTTTTTTTTGCCGTTTGCCAATTTTGGTGCCAAATCCAACCTTTTTCAAAGTTCCTAACAGGTGCAAAAACAGATACACCAAGCACTAAAACAGAAAATAGGCCATACAAAAATGCAGCTCACTCTGAACACTTTTCTTTCAGTACAGAAAAAAAGGCTGTGCGCCTTAAGAAAAATTCACCAAACACTACAAATAAAATTACCAGTCTTTTACGCATTTACGTTTGTGACTACATTGCAGCTTTAAGGAGAAATGAAACCTTTTCCGTAAAGCATGGAAAGATGGGATAGGAAATGGTTCTTTCCCATCCAACTTTGCTGTGAAAATAAGACTGTTTAGCCTCTGCAGAAGTTTCAGGTGGAATCATAGATGAGAACATCTTGTAATGGGAGAGTTGCTCACAAAAGGACTGTATTTTCTGCACTATAAGATGCAAAAGTCAATGTTTTTTTCAAGGAAACAACTTACAATCTGGAGCGCCATATATAGATTCATTCTGGTTGCACTTAGTCATGGATAGAGGGATTTTGAGAGCTCCCTAAATGCCAGTGGCTATGTCCAAATTCCTTCCCTGTGCACTATAGTGCACTATATAGAGGGCTTCGCCATTTTCTAGTGCTGTCTGAATCTACCATTCCAAAATTGAGTGCACTAGAAATTTCCCAGAAGTCTTTGCAAAAAGCTAGTTTGCATCGATCCTCACTAGATTAGTGAATATAGACCACAATGAATTGGGGTCTAACAATTTTTGCAAAAAACAAAAATGTGTTTAAATGTTATTTTTTAACAAACCATCCACAATTTCATTATCAGAACACAGTGGAGTCACAAATAGATGTCGTGAAATGTTCATATTGATTCAATTTTCCCTTAGCGAAATCACTGACGTCATATCCGGTGTTTAGAAAAACAAATAAAAAGAGCATGAAAGTGAGCATAGTGTCTGAATTGCTTTTAAATTCCAATGCACTACAAAGTCCTGAACTATATCGTATTTTAGTAGTTAGGGATTAGGGTGGTAATTCAGACATTTTTTTTCCAAACAAGGTAGGGTTATTGTGAAGATGCTAACATGGCTAGCATAAATAGTGGTGTCAGTCTGTGTTTGTTTTACATGTTACTAACAAGATTCGGAGTTAGTGTAGTCACAGTAACATTGATTTTAGAATTATCAGTCTGTTTTAGTTTACATTTTGCAACCAAGGTTGGGAGAAACAGACATGGTGACTATTCTAATGTGGCTAACTTGTAGCATGTTACAAACATGTTGTAGAGTTACTGTGAGGGCAGCTAATAAAGTATAACTGGCTTACTGGATATCTCTGACTATTGTCTCCCATACTACCTCATAGTTTGTTGCACCTTATTTATGACATAAGTTTGAAAAGAGGCCATTCATTGACGGTGCGACTTATAGTTTGAAAAATATGATAATAGCATAAACCGTAAAACAATGGACAGCTCAACCCCTCCCCTCTCATGTTCCAAATAGGAAGGACCCGCTGGTTGCATGAAGGCTAACATCCCACAGACTTCTATTGAGAAATAGAGAGTTATTTCTCTGACATTTCATTTATCAGAATAGCCATTCTTGCTCTGAGGCGTTCTTTTTAACATCTTCCTTCTAATCCCTATTTTTTTTTTATATATATTTATTCTTTATTGCAAATTATTCAAGCTATAAACTGACCAATCAGATGCCTCAGTAAAGGCACGTGGCGCCTGCGAGTCCCACCTCGAACATTTGGTTGACAGATTCTCCCGAGGGGAGTGGACTTCCAACAAGCTCACTCATGATTGGAGACAGTAGTTCCTCTAAAACATGACTCAGACTGACTCGGACTAATTGCTGTCGACGTGTTTTAATATGGTGGTGGACGTATCAGGAAGTGACGCAGAAGGCTCTGGCCTGATTATGTGATGGCCGGATTTAAGGTCTTTCCCACATCTTGTTCTTCCCACTTATAAAATCTGTCAATGGGTAATAGTTAAGAAGAAATCCTTGAATTAGGACACATGAACCCAATATTAAGCTTTGGATGGTTAAGAAGGAGTCAACATTAAAATATGTTGATGTAAAATGTGTCTTAACAATACCAAGAAAATAAAACTGCCTCTTGAAATTTTACACTGATTATAAAAAGGTTGATTAAGAAAAAAAAAAAAAAACAGCGTACACTCTGACATTTTTACTTAACAGTTGTAATAACATGAAGGTTTGTTTAGATCAAATTTTGTCTTAATAAAGGCAGAAATTGCATTGTTTGGACCCAATTCTTCCTTGATAGACCATGACCCCTCCATAAAGATCCAAAACCAATAATCAGTCTAATATTGATGGGGCGGCCATGGTGCGCAGTCGAAGCGGTTGACTTCTGATTAGAAGATTTCCGTCTGGCCCACCCATGTGTCCAGTGGAGACGCCATCAGTGTGTGAATGTTACTATGACTTTAAAGTGCTTTGGGCCTTCTAAAGAAGTAGTAAAGAGCGATGTAAGTACATGCAATTAAAGGCACTGATCTTAATGCCTAATTACTGTTAAAAGTTTTTAAAGTTAGAAATTCTGTTGACATGACCTTTATTTTGTTTCATGCTGTTCATTACGATGTCCTGAACTGTGAAGTCAGTGAAAACGTTCTTTACTGTTTACAGTTTCTGTAGAACACCGTGACTTGTTTTAACATAAACCACAAATCACCCATTCCTGTTTCCCTTCATGGATTTCTGAACATTGTTGTTGGTTTCTAAAGAGTCAGACAGGTTGTACCTTCAAATGCACACACCAACACCATCAATGATAGATTCAGATGGTTAGTTCTAGTTACAGGACCTGGGCAGGATGTGTTGAACCAGAAATATCTGTGAACATTCTCTGTTAACCTACATTTACACTGGCCTCGGCATTCAAGTGATTACTTTCTTTCAGGCTTTCACATTCAAAACTCTCATGTCTTTACATGTAGCCACAAGAGTTTCTGTGACTGTTTTTGGGCTCTACCTCACATGGTCATTGAACGCATGTTGAAGGTTAAATCAGATTAAACTTGACCAATCAGGGACTCTCATTTGGTAGTGATATGCAGATGGTGTCCCTTTTTACTCACCATAGTCCCAAATGTTTGAAAATTGATCATGTAGGAAAAAATAATAAATGTGTTTTATGTCTAGCTGGAAAATATGTGACACCAAGGCTTTCAATTATCAGAATAGAGCTGTGAAAGAAAGAGCCTGGAGCAAGGTTTGCACCACTTTGACATATACCACGTTTTTTCTAAATAGATGGCGTACATGCGCTAGTATTGGGTAGCGATAGTCCAGTGTGAACACCTCAGGCTATACGCACGCTCAAGAATGGACATTTTAGCCTTTTCAAGAACATGCATGTATCAGCTCTCCTTTTATTTTACTCTCTTCATTTCCAGACTGCAAGGCTCCAGTGCCAGTCCACTTTAGCCAACATCACAATTCCATCTGACCAACAACACCAATCAGAACCAATCAGAATCCCGTCCATCAGAACTTTCTGTACCGCTTTGATCAAACAGAACTTTCTACAGGAAAAGTACATTTTAGAATCTAAGATCTTACTCTGACAGCTGAAAATTTTCTATTAACCATTCTCAAAATAGCCTGTTATAAAACTTTTATATTGCATATTTTTACCGACATACAGTATGTGATTTCTTATGAAACACTGGTCTGACTCTTGGAGCTGCTGATGTGATAAACAGCAAGTTCACTTCTGCTCATCCGGATTTCTCTTGTCTGAAACCATGTGATGCCTTTAAACTGAGAAAAGCTTACACACCCCCCTTTTTACATCAAAGGTGTGTCTGTGTTGTGTAAGCCTGTTCTTATTCTTATTCTTGACCTTTTGGCACTAAGGCCCAGTTATGGCTGATAGAAACAACAAACGCAGCGATCTCTATCTCCCAGATCATTACGCAACCAACGGAACAGTACAGAAATAGCCAAAGGGCAAGGTGGATGGCCTGTCGTCAGTGCTCATCTTTCACACATTCTGTACACCTGCACACTGACACACAAACAAACACACACAGCAATGTATCATACACAACACTGCCAGCCCTACCAGGGTGGTGCTCTTATGACCCTGTGGTCAGGAAGACATGGAGTACAAAAACAGATGCTGCAAGCAAAAAGCTTAAGGACCAAATAAACAAAAATACATTCTATAAAATGAAAAGCTTGT
>NC_050526.1:13154360-13173461 GCF_002922805.2 Oryzias melastigma | reverse complement strand
GTTGAACAAGATAAACATTTATTGAACACATTAAACCTAAATTTTTAAAACTTTAAAAACTTAACTTTTTCACTTAACCATGAATAAAAACAGGCAGGAATATTATTCCAGAATAAATCAACTCAAATCTTAAATAACTTTCAACATTTTACTCTCTATAAAAATATTTTGTCAAAATTATACAAATTTGAAATGAGCGCAAGATAACATCGGGCCATTAATAAAAATAATATGAAATGATTTGGAGAGCCGGATAGAATTACCCGCAGGGCCTTACCATTGACATGTGTGTGTTATGACTTAATGGACTTAAAAACAGAAATAGAGTGAGGTTTTTGGGGGATGATTGTGGTTCTCTATGGGTTTTGGTGTAAAAGAAATTAAACCAAATGAAGGTGAAAGGTTGCAGACCCGGGCGCTAGGCCTTGTTGCACTTTAACTTTCAACCACTTTAGTGACATCCCCAGTCCTTTCTATTAGTTCTGTCTAAATGTGCTAGAGTCTTTGATTATATTATGGTGCATACACACCAAACGAGAATTGCACGACAAATTTGCGTGCCCCACCCCCCTTTTACAGTGCGGTGAATTCGCTGCTCACCGCTGGTCAAAAAATGTGTTCCTGACGCGGTACCCACATGTGGGAGGAGCTACCAGCTCTGTGGATATCTCAATTAGAATGAATGGAAGACACATACAATGTTAAAGAATAAAGGTTTATTTATTGTAAAGAGTTCTAGAGAACATCAGTATCATCTTGTCTCTATGTTTGAGTTATGATTATTATTTAAAGATTTTCTTGGTATAGGGGGCTGAGTCTGTATGACAGCTGCTTATGCAACGTTTGTGTCTTTTCGTTTGAGCTCAAAGGCTCTTTGTTTCGTATTAATCCGAGGGGGGAAATAAAATTAGGAGACCTCTTTCCATTTTTTAATGTCTCGATGAGACTGGAGCTGGCAACCCCCACAGCATCTCGCTGTCTGCGGACATATGGAGCGACTGAGCTCTGCAGCGGGAGCGAAAGCCACTGATCTGTTGGGCACCGATTGGGTTTTATGCGGTTCCGGTACCAAAGCGATTCTTTGGTTTCAATTCCGAGAGGTTCCTAGTCTGCGCCAGTTTTGGCACTTCGCCCGCGTTTCCCAGTTCCCGCTCCCAGCTCTGTGCTGCGCGGTCCTTGGTTCCCGCCCTGTGCTCCCCGGTTCCTGTATGCGCTCCGCTGCCCCTGATGAGGTGACAATGCACCTTTATAGTTCAATGCGCCTTACATGTGACATAAGTTTGACAGTGCGTCCTCAAATCGGTGGTGCAGCAGCAGGGCGGTTCGGTGCCCACCCATGCGCCGAAGACGCTAAACCCCACATCGCCCCTGGTGGAACGTTGGCACCAGTGTTCGGCTACTGAGCCACCACCAGCGTGTCAATGTGTGTGAATGGGTGAATGGGCCTGTGACTGTAAAGTACATTGGGTTTTCGAGGAAGGTAGAATGGTACCATTTACCACTACACCCTATAGTGTGGAAAATGTAGTCCATACAAAACCAGAACAACCAACAGTGTTTTTTGTTTGCTAGTGAAACATGAATGAACTCGTATTTTGGGAGCTCTTCTTTTGTCCAACTTTTTTCAGACCTTGAAGAGACAGGTTTAAGTCAGAAACAGGACTGGTTGCAAGGAAGTAATGCGCCTTGATGTGCAATAAAGCAACATCAGCAGGAAAAAGAGTTCCGTTTGGGATTGTTCATTTGTTGATTAGGCACTGCCAGTGGGTGCCCAGTAACCAGCCATCAAAGGCTTTGCCCCAATAACACAGAGCCATCACTCAAATGAAACAATTTCTTCTGTCTCCCTCCCTCCTACGCTGCCATCTCTTAGCTCTTCCCTCTGGGTTTGTGTATGAAATTAAAATAAAAAGAGTGAAGCTGCCTTTGAAGAACGGACAGATAGATAGAGGGCCAAAACTACAGAATGAAAAAGAGACAAGGGGGAGGAGTTAGCAGTTGGGGCTTTGTTAAGAAAGACTGAGTGAGGGCCTGAGAGTGAAAGAGAATGAATTTAGGAGCTGGGGGCCAAGCGAAGCAAGTGTAATTAAAAGTGCACACACCGGCAAAAATCTGGCTGCTTTCAAGGCAGGGCAGCCGCAGACCTCTTCAGGGAACTCATCACAGTGAAGCAGCGTGTTTGAAGATTTGGTAGGCTCTGCTAACTGACGCTTTAAACGATCCGGGAGGTGCCGCCCTTTAGTTCTTTCATTCACTTTGGCCTGATTTTTTTACGCACTTGTTGGAACGGTGGCCAAGTGTTAAAACAAAGTTAAGAAGGCTTAAGTGTTGTCAATCAATTAGGAATTAAATTGAACTGATCTTTGACATCTTTAGGGAGACCATTTTTTGGAAACAAGACAAATAGTTGGAAAATGATGTTGTAGATTTTAAGATACATTCACAACAGGCTCTGCTACGCGTGTTTAAGAGACCACTTCCAATGAATAGTCGATGTAAACCTAACTTAAATGCATGTTTCAGGCTTCCAAGTTCAAAACTCTCGCGTTCTCTCATCTACCAAAGTTTCTATGACCATTTTCAAACATACAAAATACGTACCCATTTAGTAGGTGTTGAAATTAAACCAGGTGGAACTTTGGCCAATCACGAAATCCCTCCCTGCTAGTGTAATGTGAACACCATGGGCTAAATGTGTGTTCTACAACCTGTTCAACCTGTTAGTGCGGTGTTGAACACAGGTCACATGCCTGGTGTGAACATAACTTTGGAGTTTAGAGATCATATCATTTTAGAGGCAGGGACTGGATAAAGAGCACATACACCCTTGTTTTAATCGGTCATTCATTGGTTTACCCCAGAACAATATTGGTGGGTGATTTTCACCAAAGCAAAAGTATTAACTGTACATGATTTTCAATATCTCACAGTTTTCTGAATATCATGGGTCACTGGGTAAAGACTCACTGGTTGTCTCTGAATTCCCCCCCAATTACTATATAGTGCGTTCGCCATTTTCTAGTGTTGTCCGAATCAACTAATTGCAAAATCGAGTGCACTCGAAATTTCCCAGAAGTCTTTGCGAAAAAACCCCACATGCATTGATGCTCACTAGATTAGCGAATATAGACCACAATACATTGCGGTCGAACAATTTCTAACAAAAAGAATGTGTTTAAATGTAATATTTGAATAAACCATCCTCATTTTCACAATCAGAACACAGTGGATTCATAAATAAATGTCATGAAATATTCGTATTTATTCAATTTTCACGTTGTGAAATCAATGAGTTCATATTCGGTGTTTAGAAAAACAAAAAAAAAAAAGTAGTGAGCATTGAGTCCGAATTACTTTTAAAATCCATGGGACTATATAGTCCCACACTCTATTGTTTTTTAGTAGTTAGGGGTTTGGGGGGGAATTCGGACACAACCATTATCATGGTTTCTCGCCCCTCCTGGGTGTCTCCACTCTGCTCTCCTGCTAATCACCTGACCAGTCTCACCTGTGTCTCTCCTTTCTAAAGCTTAAGTCTGCCACTGGTGCCAGAGTGTAAAGAGCTTTTTCCTTCCCCTCCACCCCTTTGTGAAATTTCTGTCTCAGTCTTTTCCTGTTCCAGAGTTTCTAACTGTGTAGTCCTGATTTCTGCCTTTTTTAAGGTTTTGGATTTCCTGACTGTCTGGACATAGACAGGTCTGGACTCAAGTTGGATCCCCCCTCTCTCCTCCAAAGTTGAGTGTGGTCACCTGCAATCCTCCTACTTTGTCCTTAGTTAAAGCTTCTACTACAACGTACTGTCTCTGCTGCCTCTACTGGTCAGGAGGATCCAGAGGTCTCCTCAGCTCTCCACCATTTCCTCTGAGCAAATAAAACTTTTCTATTTTCCAGCTGAGCTTGCGTCATTCTGGGGTCCTGCTTTAGTCCTCACACTCACATGTCCCAGGAATGGGTGCGCCAATGGCCAAGACTCCAGTATTATTACTCTTTTATTTGGGAGTTTTTTGTTCTCAAATTCTGAAATTTTCAGTAATTTTTGAGCCTGTATTTAGGTTGTTATGATGTTTTTTTTTTCTATTTTGTTGCATAAACCACAGTTGAAAATAAAAGAAACCTACCCTAATGTATCATGCGTTGTCACATTTTGATCTATTTTTTTTTTTTTTTTTTTTTTTAATGACAAATACTTTTTATTGGGTATATTATATCAGGTAAAAATTACCTGGCAAAAGTGATGGTGTAACTTTTTATAGCGAACGTGTTCTAGGGTTAAAGAGTGCTCTTATTTCCTTTCTTTTTGTACTCCATCATAAAATCAAAGACGGATTACAATATGATTAAGTAAAAGAATTACAAAAAACAAAACCACAGTCAAAAACAAACAAAAAAAAAAATAGTATAATTGTTTTTTGAGTTGCATGACATTCTTTGCCAAGTCAATGAAGTCTTTGTAAAAGTATGAAAATGTTTCCAACCTCAGTTTTATAACAATACACTTTCTGAAATAAAGCATTTTATTACTTTTCTAAAGCAAAAGACAAAAAAGGAAAGAAGCAATATGTATATATATATATATATATATATATATATATATATATATAAATTTATTGTTAATTTAAATGTTGCTTAAAATGACCACAGTCAAACAAAACAATACGTTAAGCGCTCAAAACATTAAAAACAACTAAAACAAAGTGAGAATAGAATATAAGGCGAAATAAATCTTTCTGAGAAGGACGGGAAACCAGAATGTTTAGAAGAGAAGGGCAAAACACAAAAGCAAAAAAAACAATTAGAGTTGATAAAATTGAGAATACAGAAACAAGAAAAAAAAGTGTACAAGATTTACAAGACTGAACCAAATTTAATAGTCTATTAAAGAAAAAAATGGTAAAGTGTGTAAGGATTTTACAGTAGGTTTACCTTTTTACCTCCAAGCTCAGCTGGATGATCAGAGAGGCGGACCGAGGTCTGAGAGGACAACTCGGCAAACCATTAGTGCTCCATAAATGATCATTTATGTGTCCGTGCTGAAACTGAGCCATAAGAGCTTCATCACCACTGCCAGTCTTTTTCCATTAATTACTAGGTCAAAAAAGCAATTTTTGTCTTTGGAGAACAGTCTCCATTCTGTCCCACATTCTCCTCCCTATCACACACATGAACTGCAAGTGGAGAAATGCCCATAAACGCCTTGCACATTATGCAAAGACACCAGCTGCTGTAACACCTCCCAAGCAGGCCGGCGAGAGGGCGAGGAGGGAAGCGGTGGTAAAGCGAGGCAGAGGCAGAGGGATTGTGAATGGATGGGTGGGTATGTGATGGTGTTGCGTAGACGAGGGGCGGATTCAGAGAGAAAAGGAGGACAACAAGGAAGACAAGTGTTGTTAACACCGACCTTCAGATTGAAGGCCCCTGCTTCAGTATAACCTCTCCTGTGTTGTACCTATTAGTATTCAATCTACCCAAAGATAGGACAAACTAAATTCTATAGAACTATTTTCAAGACTTTATGGCTTTTACTGCTAAAGGAACTTTTGTTTTTTAGTCATATTTGTGCTGAGTGCGTAGTATGGTGAGGACAGAAGTTAACAACGCAGCTCCAACCACAAATGCACACACAAATTGTATTTGCGTGCTCTCCCCAGTTTTGCACACGGTGCAGGGGACAGACCAGTGTTTTCAAAGGCATGTCAACTGGACACATTAACTCATAAAATACCCCCTTACCATGAAATATGCAACACCAGGCCACAAAGATGGAAGTTGACTATCCATAATTGATGTAAATGAGGAGCTCTACCACGGCAAAGGCTGCAAATCTGTCCCTCTGTGAGTGCGTGCTGCTGAGGAAACAGACTTAGGGACTGAATTTTAAGATGCCAGGGGTAGGGTCATATCTCATGTCACGATGTACCAGTGCTTTAGAAGAGCTGAAAAGCAGCAAGCAATGAAACAAATGTGGTACAGCATGTGGAACAGAGCTCTGTTCTTCACAGAGATATATTGAAATGAGAGGGAAACGAACAGAAACCCGTGCAAGCCCAAAAAGGGAACATTTTTGTTCTAACTTGACAAAACTCTTCAACAGTGACTTCCTGTAAACCAACGACATCCTAATGATTCAGTTATGAATGCCTCACCCAAACGTTACCCATCCGTCCATATTTTTAACCCGCTGTATCCCTTTCGGGGGCACGATGCTGTCAGAGCCTCACCTGGTTACTGTAGGGCGAAAGTGGATACACCCTAGACAGGTCACCGACCTGTCCCAGGGCCAAACACGAACCGGCTCATCCTCATTTTGGTCTCTTTCTGTGTAAGTTGTTTCACTTCACTGGCATGCAAGCAGAATTAATATTTTAGGAAGCATAACCACCATATCTTTATCCATCTGCATCTCTGACATGCAAACGACCAAGACGATGATGTTCACGTAGAATACGTCAGACTAAGTGAGGTCAAAGAGATAAGATTACTCACAGAAAAAACAATTCTGCACTTTTTATTTTATGAATTCCTTATTTTTTTACTGCATTTTCTACCAAATGTATTACATTAATAAATCCTCTCTGTAGAAAATGGTGCAGAGTAAATAAAAAAAAACTGGGTTGTGTACAGCACCAATATAACGTACAAGTAAGACAACAGCCAGACCTGTGTCAGTGTTGGGTCCAACACTACGGGATTTAACAGTTGATTGTGGAAATTTCTGGCATTTATAAAGCAGCCAGAACTGTCTTTATTGACTCTGGAGAAACAGTGGATGAGAATAGAAGATAAGAATAAAAAATAGGCATCCTGCAAGTGACAACTAAAGCAGTGTCAGAACACTAAGACCAAAGACCAGGATGGAAGCTACAACTTTGGCACAAATAAAAAGTTTTTTTTTTTTTTTTTCTAGCTTATTTTTCCGTGCCCTATTCTGCACACATACCTGGTTTTTGTTTCACCACGGCTACTACATTCTAGATTGATTTTGCTCCGTTTGTATGAATCCTTATGATTTTTTTTGTCACATTCTTTTCTTTACAGCGTATTTAAATTTTACAATATTTAGTTTTTATCATTAGCGTTCATTTCCCTGATTTTTGACTATTTGTATTTATTTATTTTGTACAAATAATGTATAGTGTTGTTCTACTTTTCATTTTCATTAGCCTCTAGTAAAGTTCCAAACAACTAAATATGTTTTTTGGTCAAATTTTAAACAAATTCAGCTCATTTTGATTAAATAGGGATTCAAACTTAATCTAAACAACTCCAGAGGAATTATAAGTAGAGTACTAGGACTAGCAATGTAAACATGAATTTACGATTTCTGGCACCAATAAAAAAAAAAAAAAAATCTTTTGATCTATTTTTAAAGTGCTCACAGTGGTTTGTTACTTATGATTATGCAGTTTTTATCTAAAAAAAATTAAAAACTGTAATTTTCTTGGACATCGTTTCTGAGGAATGGCAGTTATTTATCAGAAAGTCACCTGTGAGTTCACGTCATCTGCCTGTTCACTCTCTCCCACTAGCTTACACCCCCAACTTAGCATTACAAACATGGGGAGCAATATTGGAGCTATGAAGCTGTTCAGTTTTGAACCAGATGCCAGCTCAGACGAGAAAAACAAAGACGCACATGGATCTATTTGTCTACAAGTGGATGGATAAGAATGGAGCAGAGCAGGGAGCTTGTGGCCCACAGATTTTAGCTTCTATGTCACAATTACAATATTTTTCAAACTTTTAACATCTGCTCCTGATCCACAATGATGTCAGAAATGCAATTCTAAGTTTATTTTCTTTAGATTTGTCCTCCAGTTCAACATGTCAAGTTCTTGCCAGCTGTGGAGATCTTTTGCTGAACAAAGGGAATCAGTGATATGTGAAAACCTGTTTTAACACAACTGACACAACAACCAGACTCTGATACATATCTGTATGTTCCTTCATGGTCATAGGGTTCTGTACCAAGACCATGTTTGGTAGTTGTTTTGACCGAGCTGAGTCTTTGACCTAGGAAAAGAAAACTTTAATTTATGTAGAGAACGAACAAAGTGAAACTTCTCAACTGTATTTAGCCATCTAAAAATGTGACTTGACATATAACTTTGGCTTGTCTGCCCACCTCTTCAGGGCCAAATCAATGACAGTTGTTTTACCTCCTGTCCTTGTTGAGTAAACCAGAGGACGGAGCGTAGAGGTTGTTACCTCTGCATCTCCTCCACAAAGACTTGAAGGTTGTTGTCTGATTTATGCCAGAAGAGCACATTACCTTTGGATTTTCCATTTTTATAGCCAACCTCTTCCTTTTTCTTCCTCCCACTCTCATACTGGGGTTTTTGCTTTTTTGCCATACCTTCGTGTCAGACAGCAGCCCCTGATCAAGCAATGGTTTTAATCGCCCGCATACACTCTTTTACCCAGATCATACAAGCAAATAGCCATGAAAAATTTACCAGCAATCCCTCACCCTGCGTTTTGCAGCTATTTGTTGTCCAGCTTTAAACTGTGTAAAATAATATATTATTGAATTCCGGGGGAGGAGAGTAGAGGAGAGACATTCGGAGGGAGGGCAAGGCACAGAGGGAGACCAAGGTCGGCTTGTTTTGCCTGAGGAGCTGTCGATCAATATCATTTGGTCAATAACTTCTTTATTACTACTACTATAACTCCGAGCAAAATAATTTTAGAGTTAAAACACTTTTCTCTTTCTATCTCTCGGGCTGTAAACACTATTCAAACACTGAACCGTGTGCCAACGAAGATTCAAGAGCCCAACCTCATAAAAGCCAAATGGATGCTCTGCTGTTTCAGTTGATGATATTCAAGGAAGAAATGAGATGTGCCGCAGCTACATATTAGCAAATGCCCTTTTTTCATGTTTCACATATTGATTACTTCTGTCTTTGCATAATTATTGATTGAGGGCATGACTTCCTAATGTCTGATGAGTCTGTAATAGAAGCGCAAACTCATAATGAGAGAGTGCGTAGATTTATGGAGAACTTTGCCCGTAACCCTTGGTGGCTCAGGGGTAAGGATGCCCAAAGCCAGATGAGACACTGCAGATGGAGCCACATGCAAGTCTTTAACAAAAGCAATAAACAGCTAAAAAAAAAATTGTGATTTCAGACCTGTTTTTGGCCCCCTTTTGCTTGTAAACACTACATGATTCACATGGAAATGTTCCAAGAAGTCTTTACCCCTGTCTCCTAGCCCATTTGCATTTCACCTACCAGAGGTAACGAACTCGAGGGCCAGCATCCTGCTAGTTTTTCAGAAACCTGGCACTACTTGCTCCTGCTCTAAATATGTTTTTCTAATGAAAAGCAACATTCACAGCTTTATACAACTGAGAACAGGTCTTAGGAATAAAAGGGATTTTTTACTTTTATGAAACAAAAAAATACCTTAGTCACATGCACCTGTATGGGGGTTGACCCATACGGGTACTGCAAGTTTTTTGGGTTGTCCGGGCCCATGAAGGGTCCTAGACAGTTCTTAAACCTGTATTAAATTGAGCACAAATGTGTCTTGTAGTTCCGTTAAGGATTTGTATAGCCACCTTAAGGGACATCAAGAAAATAGAACATATGATTGTAGTGCGTGTGGTAGGCAAAGTTTAGTGTGAAATATTGTAAGAATAATGTAAGTTCTACATGCTTATGATGTGTTGGTGATGTTGTTGTACATTGCTCTTATACCCATGGAGTGTATCTTTACTGGACATCTCAACCCCACCCCTCTTGTGTTCCAAAGACAAGACTGATTCTTTGGTTTCACACGCTCTGGAAGATCCGAACAGGGAAGAGAATTCCGGAGGAAGAGCAGTCTTCCGCCCTGGAGAAGATCTCCCCTGCGTCTCCTGACCACGGTCAGGAAACAAACCAGGAAAGATTCAACACCGGGGCGAAGAAAAATCCAGCTAAAAAAAAGGAAAAAACTTTCGTCTTGAGTCAGGAAAAGCTCTGGTCGGACGCTTCTTGTTGTCGTAAAACTTTTCCACCAATAAATGGGTGATATCTTGTGATGACAGAGGCTTCGCCCTCACAGGTCCATTACATCTTTTCCATGGACCTACGCCCAACGCGGGTCTAGAAGTTGTACCAGTTAGTCCTGCTTAACAGGTCCACTTTGCAATGGAAACGCTAAAAAATCCAGTCCGGTCTGGACCGCTGAGTGGGAACGAGGCAATAGAGTACCCACTTATTCCTTGAATAGTACTAATGGGCCTTTAGTACGGTTCACTGGATTTGGGGAAGTTAAAGTGAAAAATCTGTGCAAACACTTACTTATCCTTACGTGTTGTATCAGTGTTCACTACAACCTGCTGCTCGCAGCATGAATGTAGAAACAAATGTGCATGTTCATTTCTGCTCTATGGACTAACCCAGTGCTCCACTATTTTAAAACTTTATGCAGACCACCTGTGTGCCTCATTCAGAATTGCCTATTTTTCTCCCACAGACAGTCCATATCCACCCATAGGCAGTTGTGACTGAGGCAAAAGATTTTAAGAAGCAAACAAGTTCATAAATCTTTTGCGGTTAGGGTTTGGGCCAAAGATCTCCTGCGTAAGCTCAGATCAAGATGAATAAACCCTAAAAACCCAGATGCTAATGGTGGTTAAGGGTCAGACCATACCAAATCACAGGTTTTAGTGGAGAGTTAACTACCATGAATTTAAAGATAAAAATGTGACTGTGATTGGCTGGTTCAGAATGATTGTGCCGAAGCCTCACTAGTGGACACTAGAGCGAGGAAGAACATGCATCAAAATACAGGTTTTGAATGAAAATAGGGATCTGATCTACCAAACAATTATCCTGGAGCTTCCATTTAAAAGACTAAAATCTCTTTTTCAGCAGTTCACTATAAAGATGCCAAATGTGAAGCTATCTCTAAAGGTGGATTTGGTTGGACTAAATATGCCAGAGCACAGCTGATCCCTAAAGTCTGGTTTGTCTGGCCGTTTAGTCCCCAGGAAAATTCTGTAAATGTTGACATAGCTGGATTAAAAAGATAGACCGTGGTCTGGTTCAAGAGACTTTAGCATGGCACAGACTTGGAACTTGCTTGTGGATGATTCTCCAAGACTATAAGATCAATTATGTGACAACTCTCTTTCACATGTATGATTGGTCAAAACAAATCAGCTAAAGCTAAACTACATATAGCATGTGTTCTGTGGGACAACAAAAGTAAAAATATCACTGGTGTTTCAATCTGTGACAGATTTGTGGTTAAAAAGCCATTCTTTCCACTACTTAAGCGATCATAAAAATGAGTCTCTCTCTTAAAAAAGCGAACAAACTGTTTTCAAGCCTTCCAAAAAGCAAAATTGAAAAGGTTGTAGAGCCCAAAGTGAGATTCACTAGGTAAAATAGCTATCCTTCATTTAGCCACTTCTCTGCTGATGGGTTTACCTTGTCAAAGGAAACGAAGAGTTTGACCTCTCTGACAAACTGTATTGAATACAATTCAGATCAAATGCAACATAATAGAATACATTTTTAAAAAACATTTTTCAGAGTTTGTTTAAAAGCCTAAAAGGATGGATAAAGATTCCAATCTCAATAAAGATTTGGCCAATGATTTATTCATTCTCGCTTTATTTGGTTATGCGAGATAGAAAAGTTAACACTAGTACAACACATTTGCTGCCTTAAACTGGGAGTTTTCATCAAATGTTTAGAAGATGTTAAAAAAACTGTTTTAGTGATAATTTTATCAGTTTTCTGATATTTATCTGCCATAATTGGATAATCTGCATAATCTTCCGGGCTCGATGGACGGATTCCTGCTGGTTTTCCAGAAATTTTGCCTTATTTGCTACCGATTACCTGGATCAGGTGTTTTCAGCCAGTAAGGAGCTTTAATGGCTGGTTGGCTGGAAAACATGTAGGACCCCGGCAACTTGAGGCCTGGATTTGGGGGCCACTGACCAGAGGTCCCTAAATCCCAGTCTTACTCCTCACTGACTAAACACACCTGTTCCAGGCAATCAGCAGCAGATAAAGGAAGGTTTCCGGAAAATCAGCAGGAGTTGGGAACCCCTGATGTAGATGTTCAAAGTTCATCAGTAAAATATAAAGTTTGATAAAGGGAGTTATCCCAAAAAGAACTTTTTTTTTCTTTAACTTATCCTGCCCAACAGCTGAGCAAACAGTTACCCAGACCAGGGCATGCGGGACCGCTGCATAGGCCCCCCATGCCGGAGGTGCAGAAGCACAGAGAGCGCAGGCCCCAGTCCAGCCAGAAGAGCAACACCCCCCACCATGCCAGGAGGGCCGGCATGAGGCCCCACCCCCGGAGAGCCCCCCCAACCCCAGACGAGCAGCCTACCACCACCCAGGAGTACTGAGCATCCCCCGCCCCACCCCAGATACGAGCCAGGGCCCCCCCAAGGGAGACCCTCCCCCAAACTCCAGACAACCACCTGTCCCGCCGTGAGAGGTCCAGGGGGGAGCGAGGCTGCGGCCGCCCACCCCTGCCCAGGAGAGGGACACCCAAGAGAAGCGGGGGCCTGGAGGAGTCAAGGCCTGACCAAACTCACCCAAAGATGGAATTTTTGGAGTGGCCCAGCTCTCGAGAGCAAGGACCAGAACCCGCACCACCGAGACATGGACACCCCCAGGCTTTGATGAAATTTGATCCCCTACTCTAGGTCTTAAATCCCAGGGATCCCTCTTCCTGCGTGGAGAGGAGGTGCACCAGGAGGCTACTTGGCCCAGGAGACTGGCGGCTACCCCCTCCAGCGTTGGGCCCAAGTTCCCCCAGCCCAGGGGCCCCGCCACACTGAGAGCCAACCCCAAACGCCCCATTATTATTTCTTTTGCTGCTTTACCCCACCCTTGTAATGACTTAAGGAATCTTTCGTCACTTTTTTCTTTTTTTACAAGCTTTGGTCTGGAACAGAAGTTTCCACTTGATAGCCGTCTGAATATAGATCAAATGCAGGGTCCAGGACTCAACTTGGACCAAATTAGGCATCCGCTGACTTTTCCAATTTTGATTACACCCTTACAAGTCACAGGTTCTGGTTAATGTAAGGCTTGAAACATATTTTCAAGGCTTAATACTTATACCCAGATGTCAGATCTGGATCAGATGAGGCAGCTCTTTTTTTTCTGTTTTATTTTAACTGAAACTCTGTCAATAAGAGCATTCTTTAAATTTTATTATCAATTGTTATGTATTATTAATTGTTTTTCTTGTTGAAAATTAGATCTAGGTTTTTAATGTCTGATGAAAACTTGACACATAAGAAAGCAGAAAAAGACCTGTCTGGACTTGTGGTTTGCAGGAATTGCTAACACCCACAGACCAAATGTGCACGGTTTCTACCTTCTTCAAAATCTATTTTAAACTGACTGTAATTTGGTAACCTTTTTAAATATAAATTATGCCAATTTACGGCCTAAAGCTTTAAGTTGACGAGGTCTTTCTCCGTGTATCAGAGTATTTTGTAGTCCCACGTGAGGCCATCCATCTACATAATGTGGCATAATTTGGGTCATTCACCAGGACAATGGCCCAAATCTCAGCGGCCGATCTACATTAGAATAGTGGAAAAATAGGTAAAGATGCTACCATGGCTTAACCAAAGTTGCAATCTCAACCCAGTTGTAGTGTTGGATTGTAACCTGCAAAAACTAATGAATGCAAAATTTTGTGAGTGAAGATGACTGTCATGATTTAACAATGATTAAAAAGAAAAATGTGCTTTATTTAAATATTGTGAGGGCCTAAAGAAAAAATATATATCTTTTTATTTGTGTCCTACTATATAAAACTGAAAAAAGAAAAAATTATCCCTACAGGATCTTGGAAGCATAATTTATGGTTGTTGTGACACAAAAAACTGAAGTTGCGACAAATTTTCTAATTTTTTGTTGTGTACATTTTTATTTATTAATGATTTTTAACCTATAACTGTAAGAGGTTGTAAATGTTAAGCTTTGGATTTTTTTTCAAGATTATTGAGGTGCAATTTGATATTATCCCAAATTAAATTAACAGGATTGATAAAGTTCGGTATTAAACAGTGCTTTATTTTGGAAATGAAACAAATGTTTTTGCCATATAGACATCTAACTAAATGTAACAAACAATTATAAAATAGGAGCATTGTATTCTTTGATAGTTTGTCAGTGTGTCCCAAATGATCTCGGTAACACTCTATAACAAGATTCCTTAACAAGCTCTATTAACTCATTAACAAACATCATGAATGTGTTTATAGGGTACTAGTAAGACATTTATTGCCACTTTAAGCCGAATAAGGTTTAATAGCTTACTTAGTGAGATTCATTAACCTCTAAAGTGAGATCATTGTCTCTAAAGGTCTTATTAATACACTGCTTACAAGCTTAAAAAATGTATTAACTGTCTTTTTCAACAATATATTGAGTGTTTTCCAGTACCTCATCTAGGACATCCTTAAAGTTTGTCGTCTAGTATTTGCTTTACTCTTGCTTATATTTTAATTATTTATTTTAAGCTTTCTGGTAAGTTTCGGATGACTTTTTTTCTCTTATTTCTATGAGTGTATTCTTGTAAAATAGCTTTTTTTTCCTCATAGTTTTAAAAGTTTATTTTTTATTTATTTTCTTTCCTTCATGGTGGCCCTAATACTTCATCAGAAACTGAAATATTATTAAAGCAAAGACATTTCTTAACATATCCCACATTTCTTGGTGTCAGGTGCAACAATGACCAAAGAAATGGAATAGACAAAGTATGAAACACAAACCAACACACCCCAACACCTGGCTCTTCACACATTCTCTCTAGACTGAAGGCCTTAACCTTGAAACTCTAACTCGTAAAGTGCTTCCACATTTTCCAAATCCGTACTGTGCAGCATGTATGTTTTCATAGACTGCCTACAAGGACAGAGAGGGCCGCTGACCCCAAGCTCTGTTTTTGTCTGACTTAATGTTTAACACACCTCCTAGCGTCATATGTTTACAGTCTAGAGCAATCCTTGCCCGTGTGTTGACTCAAGGCCCACAAACACATCACATCGGAAGTCTAGTGTGCCTTTACTTAAGCCATTTAAAAGTCACTGTGTGTGTGTTATGTATATTGAATGTGTACACACACCAAAAAAAAAATATCTAAACACATAAGAGAGTATCACTGTACCAAATGTGTTACTGGTTTACTCTCCGGAACATATTAGCTGACCAAACAATGCTTTAGCCAAGAAACATCCATAGTGACTCTTTTGTAGTGGCCTAATTAACTCACATCGGATTGCTTCCAAAGCATCAGAGGTTTTGTGTACCCAAGTATGTACTGTATGTATGCATGCAAGTAAGTCATTAGCATTCTTACAATAGTCCACAGAACAGAATAAAGGAGCAAATCGAAAAATTGTCAAAGTGTCCAGTGGATGATCCTGACAGCGACATTTCAATTGATGTCTTAGTCACATGCATTCGTACGATGGGTTGATTCTTACAGGGACTGCTGGTTTTTGGGACCAATGGAGTGTTGAAAAAGGGGTTGAGCTGCTTCTTGCAGTTCCCATAAGGTTTATACCGCCACTTTGAGGAATATCATGAAAATGGAAGGTACAATCATCATGTGTGGTAAGTGTATCGTGAGGTATTTGTGGTACAGTGCCCTAATGTTAGTCGTTAGTAGGTGTGAGTACCGGTACTAGTCTCACCAACACGACACCCTTACTTTATCCTT
Source organism: Oryzias melastigma (assembly GCF_002922805.2). NCBI lineage: Eukaryota > Metazoa > Chordata > Actinopteri > Beloniformes > Adrianichthyidae > Oryzias > Oryzias melastigma. Next base: position 13,157,759 of record NC_050526.1, on the reverse strand, counting down.
GGGTTTGTAGGTGTTTGCTACGCCCTTTTGCTTGCCACTAGAAATAAAGTCTATGACTATTTTCGCTCTAGGCCTCACTGAGCACTCAACGATTTTTGCTATTTCGTGCAGGCCACCTGCATGTTTGTAAGGGTTTGCCCATTGTCATGTTAAAGCCACAATTATTAATTTATTTTCCATGAACCATTTTCATATGGTTGGCTATTCCATGAATTAAAAGGGATCCATATGTCACTACCAAATTTGAGTCCCTGACTGGTCAAAGTTCAACCAGTTTTAGCTTGCAATTCATGTTTATTGACAACGAGATTTGTACTTAACACCTGAAAGGGTTATAAAAATTTGCAACATAGCAACATGTGAATGTTAGAGTTTTGAACGTGAAAGCCAGAAATGCAAATTTAGATAGTTTTTTCATTGGGAGCTGTTGCTTGAATGTGCAATTTTGAGGGCGGTGTGAATGTAGCTTTTTAGAAACTAACAACCAGCTCTAGTTTTAGTGTTGACGGTGTTGACCGTAAAGACATTTAACGTAATTCTAGAGGATTATGAAGCGGAGAAAGGACTTAAAGAAATCAACGTGAATCACTTGATTCTGTTACGAAGAAAGGCAGGTTGCTTTGCTTTGGTGCAAATGCAATATAACAAGCAGTTTTTCCCTGTGTCAGAATCAGCTGATTACTTTGATCACGTAAACAATCACCGAGTTCCAGTAGATCAAAGAGGATGTTATTTAGGTTTTGCCAGTTACATTTTCATTTTTCAAGCTTCAACCTTCTACAATAATATCTGCTATGTAGCACGAAGGTAAATGTCGTTAAAACTGATGACAGAGGTCTACAATAGTTATTAACTTTAGATTGTCAAAAGGATCAAGTTAAATAACTATTCTAAAGTGTTTGTCATTCAATCTATACATTTTAGCTTAAAGCCTGCTTTAGTTTTACACCACACAGTTACTGTTTTAGTTTGAACTCAGATAAAAACTCAAGTGTTAGTCTGTTGCTTCTTTTGGCATGATCCCTTCCAAGAATCTTTTTACTAGCTTAGCACAATGTCACACTAAATAATAACTTCTATTGCAAAAAAAATTACATTTTGTACTATTGTGCAATTCATTTAAATTTAGTGAAAATAAGATAGCTTGCATGTCACACACTTTTTGTGCCACAATTCCTATTTTCGTGCTAAGCTTGAATCTTTTCTGTTGCCAATATACGGCATAGCCGGAGCCATGCTAATCCCTCTCTGACAGGGATAAACATGCCAATTTCCATGTAAAAAGGCCTTCATTACAACATTAGGTCTCTGGTGGTGTAAATGTGAAGTTCCACATGGCTAATAACAGCCTGAATCTCCTCAGGACCCTGATCTTTTATTCAAGTCAGCCCTTGTGCCGTCCAACAAACTTCATTTATACTGCATGTCCTAGTCAGCAGTATGGAGAAATGAATTAGCATACAGAGCCGCGGACACAGTGATTACAGGCTGACAGCCGACTTACACGCCCCCTGCAAAGAGCCGAACATGTCTTCATTTTATTTTTTTCCTTCTGTCCTTTTATAGCCCGGAGCAGCCGATACAAGGGTTTTCTAATAGAGCAGAACACAGGAGAGACAAGGCAAGTAGAGCTTTAATAATGAACAGATGACATTAGTGATGGCAGAAAGAGGTTGAGAGTAAAAGAGAAATTGAAAGCTGTGATTAAAACACCTTTGTAGTTTATTTTAACACTCATCAAGTATAGGAAAAAATGATTTTGAAATTGAAACCACAACTGGTTGCACAGTTTGTGTCATAAAGCAACAAGAAAAGGCCCCATATATGTTCTGGAATTTGACACAAACCAAGAATCCCAATGTAGCAAATGTAGCTATTCCTTGAAGGACCACCAGAGGCAGGCTTCAAAAAGGAGTGACTTCCTATTGGCTCTCATGTTTAAAAAAAAAACATAAATAAAAGTATGTACAGCTATGCTTCAAAAATCCATTCACTGTTATTTTGCTTTGGTTTGTATTCGTGACAACAGTTGAAGGGAGTGCTAATTTGATTGACAGGTGGCTGTAATCAAAGCGTGCACCTAAACAAAGCTTCTGGATTGTTCATTTCAGGAACATTGTTGAGGTCGGTAGAAAAAAACTTCTGTCAAAATGCTCAAACACTTCAAGCTTTAGATCTTTATTTCTTTTGTAAATGACCATGGTATAAGTGGGATAATACCCTCCGAAGTGTGCATTAGTGTCATGGAGCAACCTGCTGCTACCATCTCCGGCCACCAGAGGGAGCGCTCACCACCTACCACCACCACCTGGATTCACCAGCTCAGCTGTTCCCCATCATCTCATCACCTCCTCAGCATTTAGTCTGGCTCCACACTCCACTCCCCGCGAAGCTTTGCATGTGCCTCTCTGCCTGCATCGCCGAGCGTTCTCCTCCAGTTCTCACCTTCTGTTTTCCTCTGACCCTGCCTCGCCTGGCCCCTGCCCTCACCCCCGCCTGGATTCTGACCACTCTGGATTTCCTGTCTGTCCCAACTCCAGCTTTGTGGACTTTAACTTGTGCATCACGCCCATTGCCCTGTCTTCACTAAATAAACCTGCTGCACGTGGAACCATCTGTCTGCCTGTTTCATGACAATTAGGGTTAGAATTATTAAATTCTGTTTTGACCAGTAGTGTGGAAGAATAAATCTTCAATCTAAATAATTTGTCAAAAACATAGACCTTACTCAATTATCAATCTGTTCAATGTAAGCAAAACAGAATAAAGTAACAGAAGAACCAATGAACAGGGTAATTTACCATTTGTGAGATATATATAATTTTATTCCATTGTAACAACAAAAGTGTGGAAACTTGTTGAGAAAGGATGATTTGAGGTGCAGGTGCAAATAAAATCTTACCTTAAACATTGTTTGAACCTTAAAAGATCATAAAGGTTAGTTCACTTCTTATTCTAGAGCAGAATCAGGTTTTCTGTGTAGTAGTTTTTTATATCTTTCAAGTAACATTTCAATATTGTTGAAGCACAAACACATTTTTCACTCAGTTTGAGCCCATATCTTCTATCTGGTCCTTTCTCTAGATTGTCATTTTTCTGTGGTCAATCAATTTGTTAGGATTGCTAAAACTTCTGATTCCTTCAAAATGAAGCACAGAAAAAAGTGAAAGGACATTCAGAGCTCTTGTAAAGTAGTATTTATTTAAAACTGTGTATCCATCACAATAACATATTTGTTTGATTGTCCTCTAGAAATTCTCTTTTTGCTTTTTCACAATGCACAAACACGGTTAAATCATTGCAGACACATTTTACTTCTGAATTTTCCACAGCAGACTGATTTCCTGATACACTTCCTGTTTATCAAATTTATATTTGTGGGTATGCATGTATGGATGT
>NC_050526.1:13120393-13154330 GCF_002922805.2 Oryzias melastigma | reverse complement strand
ATTTATTTTGGTCTATTTCTAATATATACATATTTATTTAGATTGGTATTACTATTGTTCATTTATTTAAATTATTATTTTTTATATATTTTAGGTGTTTTTTTTCTTTTTTTAAATTTATTTTTATTTATTTATTTCTGATTTATAAATATTTATTTAGATAGTTATTTATATTCATTATTTTCCATACTTAATTTTATATCTTTGGGTGTTCCTTTTTTTATTTGTTTTTTAAACCATTTATTCCACATTCAAGCAAATGTATTTAGTTGTCATTATTAATTTCTATTGTCTATTTCTTTTCATTATTTATTTTCTCTATAAGTTAAGTGTTTTTTTTCTTTTATTCATTTGTTTTTATTTATTTATTGAATTTATATTTATTAATTAATGTGTTTGTCTCTTATTTTTTCTGTTATGTATTCGAAAGTGTATGATGATGAATTAAAATGAAGATATTTTTAGGAGGACTTAGACTAAAAGAGTATTTGCGCATGTCAAGTGAATTCTAGGAAATGTGTGTGCGCGCGCTTGAGTGTGTATTTGTAGGATTGGTGGTGGTGGTGGGGGGTTATAATATATTCAGGACAGGCCTGGCCAACCAGTGCTATCAAAGGGACCTGCCAACGAACTGTAATAACTGGAAAATTATTTTGATAGCCTGAAACAATCTTGGATATCACAGAACTTTATTAAAATAATATCAAATCAAATTAGCCTGTATCCCCATAATGAATTAAGTAACAGGTTACGCCGATATTAATCTCCTGGCTGGCTCGCAGGCATGACGGCTCCAGCATTTAATCAGGGCTGCCGCTCTGTCTCTGCGTCTCCACGGGAGGGTTTTTGTGAACGCACACACATTCAGGAGAAATCCTGGAGAAGCTGACAGCCCTGTAGCTGTGCACTGGTTAAGCCAGGAAGCCTTCAAAAGCCAATCTCTCTTTTCCTCTAAAATAGGAGGATGATTTTGCCCCCTTCCCTCCCTCCTTCCCTCCATCCGGTCGTCGTCACTCGCCCCCGGTGAGGTTATTCAAGAGCAGAGGAATCAGTGTTTCTAATGTGTGTGTGTGTGTTGGTTGGGGGCATATTTGGTTGGGGATGTGAGGAAGTGGGGTCTCAGGAGGGTTGTGATTAGCAGCTGACCCACAGGGAGAGAAATCTGAGCCTTCCTCACACCTCCCCTTCCGCCCCCCGCTCCTCCACAATGCCACTCTAGTGCATGTGCAGTGTTAGAGAAACATGGAAATATTAATTATGGAATGAAATAAAAACAAAACCTGAGAAAACTTTTGTTTTTTTTAATGCATGCATGGAGTAAATGGTATTTGGGCTGATCGTTTTGAATTTGGTGTAGTGAGATTGTTTATAAGTGAACATCTTTAGTAGAAAACAGGAGCTGGCATGATCTTTTGCCTTGTTGAGTAATTATCAGTTCCCCTTTTCAACTTTTTATGCTTAATTTAAAATCCACACTTGCTTTTAGGCATTAATTCAATCACCAGCAGAGACTTTAGTCTAGGAAAACAGTCTAACTTTAAATTCAGATCCATCAACGGCATGCAGCACAGCATTGTGGGAAGCACTTGCCCCCCACCAAACCAAGTCAGTTTCTTTATTATTTGTGCCTATTAGACACCAAATAAATACTTTTGATATCTCTTTTAAAGTGCAATGACGTCAACCAACTCTGTGCAATAACAACACAAAATATGCGCATTTCTGTCTGTTCGGTAAAGTTGTGGAATAACAAAAGTATTGAAATGTGTAAAAATGTATAAAGATTAAAAAAAAAATGTTGGAAAGAGATCGATAGAAAATGAAAAAAATAGAACAACATGTGGATAACCAGGACTTCTTGAGGTTGTTTCGGTACAGTGATTTCTTTTCTTCTTTTATCTTTAAGTTATTTTTATATGTGAGAAATAAGTTTAACATGTAAAATATTGCAATCAATAAGATTTTTTTTCTACCAACTTAATCTTTGAGCATTTTATCACTTATTGTCATGTTAACCCTGATGTTTAACTATTATATTTTGTGTTTTAGTACTTTGATAGCTAAACCGATTTTTAGGGATTTTGTCCAATATTATTACATTTTTCACTTGCAAATTCTTTTTGTGACATTTGTTGCTCCCTGTCTCTGTCATGGATGGGGGTGTAGGACCCAAATGCAGGAGACAAGACATGGTGGCAGAAACTCAAAGATTTACTTAAAAACTCAAACCCTGACAAAACCAGGAGAAAACACTTAAATAGGCTAAGAACAATTAACTATGGGTGATTTGACCTGTGGGTGATTTGACCTGAACATGGTGAGACTGACAGGGAAAAGAGAACATGACAAAACCAGATCACAGAATCCTGACAGTCTCATCCGAAATTAATAGAAATAGAACTGCAGTAAACTTCAGAAAATGGTTCAGGAAAAACAGATTTTATTAGATTTTGGTTAAAATGCATAAAAAGATGTTTAGCCTAATATTCAAATTGATGTCCAGAAAAGGCCGTCCTCTGAGGTACTGCAGATTTGGTGTCCCTGTGGGTTTGAGCTGTTTTGTTGGCTTGCAGAGGACCAGTTGGCACATGTTTTGGCTCTGCTGAGGACACAATGAGCAGCCAAGCCCCTTAATAGTCTTAAGTGATGGGTTTTACATGCTTAATAAGTTCAAAATCAATTATTGACATCACAATCCTGTCCTATTGTTGTAGGGTTATGAAGAAGTCTAAAAAGTTTTTATTGAGTTTTTCAATTCAGAACTGAAGGGATATGGAATGCTTTAGCTTATTCACTCTTAGGTCCTCATTCAAAGAGGTTCAAACAAGAAACGTTGTGAATTTTTTATTGTCACATCCTAGATTCCATTCTAGACTTGGTGTTAAGCAAAAATGGCAAAGATCATGACCAACAACAGTTTGGAGTTTCTTATATTGTTTTCTGAGATTGTCTTTATCTAATTTCCAGTTTTATTTGTGTAAAAGTACAGCCAATATGGATGAAATACGTTTATTTCTCATTAAACTAACTTGAGGCATCTCTGAAATTATGGCTTTTGTCATAATGTTTAGTGCAGGGAAATTTAATGCCACTTTACTTTGGTAAATGGCCACAAATGCAGGTTCTTCTTCAAAAAAATGATGTTCTTTGTCTTTTCTGTACTTTTTGAAGACAAAAAAACTTGATCTACTCCAAGTAAAATCTTACCTGAAACATAATTCCATTCTAAAAAGACAGCTTTGGAAAATGAGGACAATAGCAGTCACAAAAATCTCTCGTCATCGACAAACGTCTGCATACATAAAAAACAGTGGTAGCTGAAAGTCAACCATCGCAAATATGACCACTTTGTATTATTAAAAAATCAGTTGTGGTCCATAATCTTAAAATTCGGTGGAGGCCACCTGCACACCATGTACAGGTTGCCCGTTGTTTTTTTTGTTTTGTTTGATGGTGTATATTTGTTTGGCGCTTTTCAACCTTCCTTGAAGGCTCAAAGTGCTTTACAGTCCCATTCACCTATGCACATACACATTCACACAGTGATGACGGCCCTACAGCCAAATACTGGCGCCAACCTATGACCACCAGAGGCGAGGTGGGGTTCACTGTCTTGCCCATGGGCACTTAGACTCATGGGCGGGCAAGACGAGAATTGAATCTGTAATCTGCCAATCAGAAGTCGACTGCCCCACTGCTGCACCACCTGTATTCTATATCCACCTGTAGGACAGTTTTATATAAGACATAAGGCTTTGTACTCCACATACCTCAAACAACACAAATGAAACGTATTTACCTGTCAATTTCCAAATTTTGAAGCATCTGTTTTCCCGCACTAAGACACCAAGACGTATTCTGGTTTAGGTTTCTTCATTTCATGATTACTATACGTCGTACCAAGGCTTTACGGCTTGCTCACCAACCTTTGTCAATATGAAAAAGAAGTGCTCCCCAAAGTCCTAATTCCCTTTATCCTTTCCCCTTCCCTCCCCATTTCGCTTATTCAACCAATAACTGAACCCAATCTATCCAAACCCCAAACAACAGGTTGAGTCACCAACCCAAAGGCCAACCAATGTCTTTGTTCACTGAGCTCCAGTACTAAGAGTATCAGGGGAACACAGACAGCCATCCCACCAAACTCAGTCAACTGCACTATTTTACAGTAAGATGCTAAAGAATTGATCTCTAAAAGGGTTTTGATGACATACACATGCACTTCAAAGTCAACAACTATTCCGTTTCTGGCAGAAATATTTCTCTCTCTTTGAAGAGAGATTTACCAGTTTACTTGTATTATTTTTTAAAGTGTTTCCTGTCTGTAAATGTATCATGTCTTTAAACAGAACTTCAGGGAAGTGCAGAACAGGTTCAGTATGAAAACCTTTGATACGCAATAACCGAAAAGCTGCAATAAATCTGCAAAATGTTGCCTGTTCTTAGAATAGTCTTTGCCTGTATCTGAGTCTGGTCTCGAGTATTGCTCATAAGTGGTGAAAGTCAGACCTATGGTGTTTCTCTTCCTTTTACCCCCTTCGGTGTTGTCCTCCATCTGAAACCACCTCCTCCTCGTGGCTTATATTACCGCTGCTTCCCTCTTATCTGTCCCATGCCTGCCGTCTTTTTTCGGCGCCCTCCCCTCTTTTTGTGTTGTGTGGCCCAGCGGACTGCGCCACACAGCTCACCTCGGGGTGAGAGGGATGGTGGGGAAGCTAAATCTTTTGATGCAGCCGTTCGTGGAGATAGCATCTGAAGTTGCTGTGCCTTTGCCAGGCAGCGCTGACAGACGTAGCGGGCCTCTTCCTACACCTCCCAGCCATTGGATATCTTGCACTGCTGTGTGTTTGTCAATGAGAAAAGCCCTCACAAACGGGGAAAACTAAAATGTGCATTTATGGTTGCGGTGTAATTCACGTGACAATTTTGTTTGTGTGGTACAAGTGCACACCAAGAACAACTAAACTATTTCAGTTGATACATGAGCCACATGAAGGCTTTTCTTCTAATAGAGGTGCAGCACTTAAAGAAGCAATAGTGAAACTCAAGCCTCTTTATGGGGCCATCGTTTCTGCATGTTTGGATCTGCTTGTCCTTGAACTCCCACATAAATGCACGAAAACCGACTTGGAGAAGCTCTTTTTTTATGGCCTCAAAGACTTGTTCATTCGTCTGGAATTACATTAGTGCTAAACCAGTATGGCATAAAGTGATATGTCTCCTAAGTGTCTCTGCATCCATATGGTGACATGTTCCAATGATGGCATGGGCACCTCCCCTCCTTTATCAGGGAGCTAACTTCCTGTACTTTCTGGGGAACGCTTTGACGGGGAGCACTGTGGCCCCTTCAGGGAGGAAGAAGCCAAAGCAGCCGCTTAAGGAGCCAATCAGGTGGCTGAGAGTTAATTGGGATAACTCTCAGAGTAAACCTGGTTTGTAACTGACAATGCTTGTGTTCAAATATGAATGCGTGTCTCTGTCGCTCCCTCCACTGGGGGTTGAGTGTGTGCCATCTGGCAGTGAAGCAGAATGAGGAGGCTGGGGAGTACTTCACATTGTGATCGCTCCCTCTTTGACTTCCCCCCTCTGTGGCCCAGATAGACCCAGGTATTCCTCACTCTACGCCCCCTCCTTGAAGATATTTTGTCATCTTCCTCCTGTCTGACTCTGGTCTTGCATCTCTGATCTTTACAATTAAATCTTTTGTTTTTAGTCAGAACTTTAACTCTTCCATTTTTTTCCAGACTTTTATTTTGAAAGCTTTTTAACTTCTCGAGAATTGAGACTCTCATTAAGTTTGGCATATCTGTTTCACTTCACAGATTTTCAGAATGGGGAGGCAATTGTATTGGGGTGATAGACAGTGTTTTCCACATCTGGGTTTTGCTGTGAGTGTTACTTATTCGGACCAGGAGCCAAAAAAAAAAAAAAATCTAAAGGAAAAACCTTTTCAATGTCAACATTATGTGTATATGAAAAGCTGATTTTACCAGTGAGTCATTCCAAGTTCATCATTCAAATAGCCATGAACAAATGATCTTGCTTAATAGTAACAGACGAGCAGCGCCACCTAACCATGGCACGCCTTTGGGTTGGTATAGGTAGTGAAATGTTGCAGGTGAACGCAGTGAGTCTGAAAGTGTCATCAGCAGACTTGTATCAAGACAAAGAACAACTAAAGTCTTTGTGACAGACCCAGGAGTGGAGCCCCATGGTAACAGACTACAACCATGGCCAGTACCTAAGAACGTCTGCACTCAGACATGGTCTAGCAAATGTCCCACAGCTTCAGGCCTGTTTACCAGATGTGAGGAGTACTAAGGTTTCCAGACAAACAATTCATAACCAACTCCACCACTTAGACTTGGGATATGTCCGAATTCCCCCCCTACTCACTATATAGTGCAGTCGCCATTTTCTAGTGCTGTCTGAATTTCCCAGAAGTCTTTACGAAAAATTAGCGTGCATCGATGCTCACTAGATTAGCACATGTAGAATTTTTTTTTGCAAAAAAAAAAAAAAGTGTTTACATTTATTTTTTTTAATAAATCAACGTTTTCATCATCAGAACACGGTGGAGTAATAAATAAATGCCATGAAATGTACATAAGGATTTTCACTTGTGAAATTGGTGACATCATATCTGGCATTTTGAAAAACGAAAGAAAAGTAGTGAGCATGGTGTCCAAATTACTTTTAAATTCCAGGCCACAACATAGTCCCGCACTATATGGTTTTTCAGTAGTTAGGGATACGGTTGGGATTCGGACATAGCCTTGGATATCAGAAGACAATTGCAGTGACTACTGACAACAACACACCAGTGTGAACATTTGTTTGGTTAAACAGGGGACTTGTTTTGGTCTTCAGTCCACTAAACAGCTCTTATACAGATGATTCTGCACACCAAAGATACCTTATAAACCAATGACCACAAGGGATTACAACCTCAATGCACCTTCCCCTTTTTGGAATTAGTTTAGACCTTAAGTGTCTGAGGTTGGACCTCTGTCTATAAGATTACCAGTACAGATAGACCCTAAACCTGAGGGGTTTGTTTGAGAATGCATTGGGTATCTCATCCAATCCCTTTTTCTATCCCCTTGGTCACTGTCGCAACTAACTTGTCTCTAATTTTGCTTGAAATAAATATTACAGTGTTGTATTTGTCTCTTGTCCTCTCAAACATCTACTGGAAACAGCCGAAAGTTTCTTCCCATTCTTCAGTGTAAAGGGAAATTTCCACTCTACAATGAACAAAATCAATGCTCAGTGTGGGAGGTCACACCAAATATTCTTGGTTACTTACATAAATTGACAAGTGGAGATTTTTTTGCTTTAATTGGATATTTTTCAGACAACATTGGATTTTAACAATAGTAATTTATGTCATTTTTATTTGCATTGGTGTTTAGTTTTGTGTAGCATCTCAAGACAATAACTGTTTTGAATAAATGTTTTATAAATGAACTCAATTTGATCAAAAATCTACCTGTTGGGATTTATAAGACTAATTTTACTGTAGATAAATTCATGACTTTTACTGCCACATAGGAACACATTGGCTTTTGTTATTATTTCAAATTTATGTAAAAAAGATTTGTGTAACACTCTAATTATTGCTGACCAACTAGACTGACTTTAACTTTTTCATTATTATTTTCTTTTTTATTTTAAGAAAAAGATTTTCCACAATTATATTTATATTAAACTTTTTAAAAATATATATATATTTCCATTGGAGAAATGATCCATATGTACTGTTTGTGAAAATGGGGTTTTCAAACAAAATGTCTGAATAAATGATTGAGGTGGCATCATCTTAGTAGGAAAAAAAAGTCAAAACAAGTATTCTTTAACACGAGGACATATGCTTTAAAAGCTGACTGTCATTACCATTGGGATTCCACTTGTCTTCTCTGCCTTGAGGTTATTCAGCAAAGTCCAGAAGCTATCCCTCCATGAAAGAGACAACAACTTGATGGCAAGCAATTACACTGTATCCTGCACTCTGCCCTGAACCACAATTTCCTAAAAGCACAACTTTGAGGTAATTAAGCTAGTTTATTATATTAAATTACACATGGAAGTCCCACAGTAGGCCCATGAAATCATTCAGCAATAACCATATTTCTGTTAAAGTGAACTGTTTGTGTCTTTGCTGGAAAAAAGTAAAAATTTTTTTTGGGTGTTATGTCACCAAAGCTAAGAAATGCTTCTGCTGAGTCATTTAAGGAGGTAAAGACCTGTTTCATTTTGACCCCACTGTATAAAGAAGCAGGTTGTTGGTGTGTGCCCGGACAGAGAAGAGAGCAAGCACCAGTTCAGCCATTATCAACTTTCTGGCTCTGTAAATCAGCCAACAAATACAGTTGCTATCACAAGACTAACAGTCTTACGGACAAAAGCAAAGAGAAAAGGAAAGATGCTTTAATTGGGGAAGAAAAACTTTGGACCTTCTACTTGGGTCATGCTAACGGACAAAGAAAATCAAGTAGTAACATGAAAAATAATAAATAATAAAGTGCCCTGTCAAGGAGTGGTCTATTTTCAAACTTATGTCATATATAAGGTACACCGAACTATAGGGAGCATGAAGTGAAACAAAAGAGTGATGCTATGTTCACACCAGGCATGTAACGCCATCCATCGTTCCATCCATCCTCTTCTGCTCATCTGGGACTGGGTCATGGGGCAGCAGTCTAAGCAGAGATGCCTTGACTTCCCTGTCCTCAGCCACTTCCTCCAGTTCCTCTGGGGGGACAATGAGATGTTCCAAGCCCAACTGTAAGACATAGTCTCTCCAGTGTATTGATTTAGCGGTTGATTTTTGTTCCATTGGCTCTGGGTCATGACAGAAAGAACGAATATCTCAAATACAAGCGACTGAAATGAGCTTCACTGGAGAGACGTGACGTGGATTTGGCACTTGGTGTTCAAACTGCACTGTTGCAACCCAATACTAGCATACGTACCAACAGTTAGAAGAAGTTTAGGCAGAAATGTCGAAGCCGTGCAAATGTCATGAATATTGGTCAAGACTATTTCTTCTTTCACAACTCTATTCCAATATATGAAATACTTGGTGTCATAGAACTCCAGCTAGCAAAGGACAGATTTCAACTTGGTTTAATTTTCAGCGCACGCTCAATGGCCACATATTTTGTATGTTGAACCTTAAACTAGTCTTAAAAATGTGCATAACTATGTGTGACCACGACAGTTTTGAACATGGAAGCCTTAAACCTGCATGTTTAAAGAGTAACTCTAGAATTTAACACACTACACATTAGCCATATTAGAAGTGTTAGCTGCATTAGCTTTTTCAAATTACGTCTAATTCCCAACCTTCTTTGAGGCTGTTAGAAGTCTGAAGCTGGAGAAAGTATGGGGCACTGGGGTTCTATATTTATTTTGTTCTCTATGCTTCTGCTTGGTGCAGTGGGATTCATGTGTTGTTCTTCTTTCCCACTCCTCTCCGGAAGATTTCAGATTCCAGGTGGATCGCCTGTGCTCCTGTTTTTGGCTGTGGGCTGTGCCCCTCGCTGCTCTTGGCAGTGGACCTTGCCCCCACTTGTCCCCTAGTTTTCTATCTGGATGAATACTATTCAGATACATAGTTGTAGAGTTAGATGAGCAAATACTTTGTTAACAGTCCTGGTACATCAACTGTCCGTCCCGGCAGAGGATCCCCTCCTTCATGTGACCATCCCTGAGGTTTCTCTTTTTTTCCTGGAATCAGGTTTTTTAAGGAGTTTTTCCTCACCAAGAAGGGGTGTGTAAGGGCAGGGATAACCAGTTTAGTTTAGTCTGTTTAGTTTATTTTAGTAGTCAGGTATTGTTTATATTTTGTGACCGACTTTCTGCTTCTGTACATTTACCAGTATGAACCCCAATGAGACAATTGTTTAGTGATTTTGGGCTATATAAATAAAATTGAATTGAATTATGCAAACTCCCAACCTTGTTAGTAACATGTAAAGAAAACAAACAGTCCGACATGCTTCACTTTAGCTGTATTAACGTATTCACAATAACCCTCAAATTCTTTTGGAACATATAACATAACAGGCTGATATCGCTAAAACAAACAATACTGTGACATCGTGAACTCCCAACCCTGTTAGTATCACGTAAAAACACAGTCCGACACGCTACAAATTAGCCTCGTTAGCAGAATGACTCCATCTTTAAGGCCCTTGGGATTATAAACATCATTGTCATTTTTTTTTTTTTTAAAGTCTTATAATTGTGCATGAAAATGTGGAAAATAATCTTCAAATCATGAAAGTTGCATCTCCTTTCATCTGGGTGGCAGCATTTGGACAACAGGCTGATCGAGAAAACTCTGCTGCCAGGTTTCTGCCAGAAAGCCAGGAAATCTTCCTCCAGCTCCTTCTCTTCTTTTTTCCCTCCTCTTCCCTTTTTATTATCATTTTTTACATCCGCCCTTATTTGTCATTCAAACCAGACTTAATGGAGAAAGATCTATGCATATGTAAGTGACAGAGCTGGAAGCCCATTACCGGCATTCACTGGAGCACTGTGGAGAGGCCCTCTCCAGGCTTGGATTACTGACCATTAGAGCTTATTACTGCACCGTCTCCAGGCAATTATCCCCTGACAATACTCCCCACCCTAACAGAGACACACCTTCTTTCACCTCCACGTCATCACCCACTATCTTACCCCTCATCCCATCTGGAGGTCACATGCAGGACAGCCTCAGTTTTCTATGTGGCTGGCAGCTGACTTAAATATACATGTTGTTTAAATCATCCGCTCCCAGCATGAGGGTCTTGAGGGGGTGGATGGCAATGAGGATATTGATGATGATTAGGTCGACTCAGTAGAAAATAGCTTTCAGTGTGTCAGCACACACCTGTAATTAATGTTGTCACCTAGGCTCTGCTTCCTTTCTAATGAAGTCACAGAGTAAAAAAAAAAAAAAGGTTAAAAAAAAATTCCAGCAAGGAGTCAGACTGCAAACGGATTAGCATTTTGATAGCAGGAACATGCAGTGTGTCGGAACGTGTGTTTAACATGTGCATGAAGCAAGAAGGGAAAGCAAAATGATCATTTCCATTTAGTTATTTGTGCGTGAACATAGAAACAGAAGAGATAAAGGAAGGAAAATGGGACCTGATGAGCAAAATCCCAAAGTAATCATTTTTGGGTGAGGGGGTCTGAGTACATATTTGTGTTGCCAGATAAAAAAATTGAGCAGATCCTGAGCTTGGACCTGTTTTTTTTATTGTTCTTGTAAAGTAGAATTAGAATAAGCAGACAAAGACTAAATTAAATTTAGTTATTTTACAGAGGCTTCAAACAAAGAAGTTTTAGATAACAAAGTGTATACCACATTATAGAAAACTCAAGCTGCAGGTTAGGATGTCAGGACAAAGTATGCATCACTTTAGAAAACGTTGCCTGGGTTCCATCCATCCATCTATCCACCCATCCCTTCACGTGTTCACCCTTCTTAAGGGTCTATAGTTTTTTACCCCTTTTTAAATTCTTTTGATGGTCAGAAAAGATTGACCTATGTCACAATTTTTAGAGCATTACTTGCAGAATTTAGGAAAACAAACTTGCAGACACATTTCTCAATCCTGTTTCTGGTATTAAAATGACTTCCATGCATGAGAATGGAGGGTGAATTCACATATACTATGAATATGAAAGTTAATCAGACTGTTTGGAGACATCCACAGAGAATCTAACATCCTCACAACTTCAGTGAACACTACATCAAGCAGCATCCTCAGCTTCTTCTCACCCGTTTGTTTCCTGCCGTTTATGGTCCAGTCTTTCCTTTTGTTCTAAAGCTGTCAGTGTCTGAGAGGCTTTCCTCATGCTATTCCCCTCAACATCAAGTTAGATCTGCAGCACAGCATGAATCTGCCAGCCCTAATGGAAGTTAACTACATAACTTTGACCTTTAAGACAGCCAAATTATATATTTCCAATAAAGATTGGAAAGTTGGAAGAGTGGATTTGCTGTAGTGTCAGGTTTCCTACATTGACAAAAGTAAATATTACCACTCAGTTTTTTATATTTCATCTGCATCTAGTGAGGTTTCCTTGCTTTGTGCACAGCAACATGAGTGCTGGAGAATCTATGCCTCAGTCACAACTGCCCTTAAGGGGGGGCTGTCTCTTGGTTAAAAAAATGGCAGATCTGTATGTAGCACAGAGGTAGCCCATCTAAAATATCAATATTGTAGGTTACTCTTTGAATCTGTGACGTGAAAAGGTCCATACACATTTTTTTACAGGTCTGCTGCAGGTGACAGGTCATAGTGAACACTTAAACAACATGTAAGGTTAAGTAAGGGAGACACAAGTGAATTGTACAGATTTTTAAATGTTTTGATCTTCCCCCCAAATCTTGCACAGGAAGCCCATTAGTGCTGTTCAAGTGATAGGTGTGTGCACCTGACTTCTAGAATTTGGGGTGTCCTATGGGCACTTTCAAAATCCACTGTATTACCTGTACACCCCATGCATGCCAGTTAGGAGACAGTGCACTGACGTTACAAACAACTGGAGTGTGGCAAAAGGGAACCAGACAACAGCATCACTAGTGCAAGAACTTAAATTATCTTTACAAATATATC
This sequence comes from Oryzias melastigma, assembly GCF_002922805.2. NCBI lineage: Eukaryota > Metazoa > Chordata > Actinopteri > Beloniformes > Adrianichthyidae > Oryzias > Oryzias melastigma. The sequence goes on along the minus strand of NC_050526.1, from coordinate 13,141,710 downwards.
ACAATGCACTTTCATGTACAATCCATTTTTATTGTAAATGGCGTATACTTAAATAGCGCTTTTCTTCCTTCCTTGAAGGCTCAAAACGCTTCACAGTCACAGACCCATTAACCCATTAACCCATTCACTCCGCTGTCGAACACTGGCACCAACCTTCCACCAGAGGTGGGGGTCTGTGTCTTGCCCAAAGACTCCTCGACACATGGGCAGGCAAAGCGGGAATCAAACTCGAAATCTTCTGCACCATGACATCCCTAAAAGTGAACACATGAGCCAAGAAAACACCTGGGCCATTGTAAGATGTGACTGCTCCGGTACACGACCCTCCATGGGCCCAACAACCCCAAAACCTGCAGCATCCGTACAGGTCGAGGTGACTAAGACTTTATATCTTTACCACAACCTGTCCTTGATTCAAATTAAAAATCCAAGTATCATTGGGTTGTTACACACTCTTCTAAAATGTTTTTGTTTTTGCTGTTCTTTCTCACAGCACTAAAGGTTAGGGCTCTTATAGCTGCTCTTGTGCTTTTCTTTTACATTTTGTGTTCAAATCAAGAGCTGATGGTGCTCCAGCATTTTGGTCAACGACATTAAAATCCAACAATCTGTAAGCAGTTTCATTTTTTTTACTTTTCATCCTTGTCATACTTTTGTTTTGTTTGTTATGATTCAGTGATTGTTTCATGTTCCAACATTTGAAGTGTGGCTAACATGGAAAGTTGCTAACTTTTTGGGGTAGCATGCTGTAGACATAAAGCAGAAAAGCAGCATGACCTGACCTTTACCCAAAAACTTAGCTCTAACATTTAACACCAATCTCTCACCAAGACCTGTTATGCTCTTCTATTTAGTTGGAATAAATTACTGTGGTGTGTGTTAAATCCAATCTCTGCTTTAATGTAAAATGATCAAAAACATTGAACTCTGACATCCAGAGTTTCTGTGTCCCACACGACTTTTGTTCTTAGCTTCTGCATCCAATACTGTCAGAAAGTGGTGCTGGAGGACCCAAAGGCAGGAGACCGGGCAAGATGGCAGAAACATAAAGCATTTAATAAATAAGAAGAAACATGACAAAACCATGGGAGTAATGAAAAGGTGGCATAACAGAACAGAGCAGATAATCTGAAGGAAGGACTGAAAACTAGACACCTAAATAGACTGAAGGTAATTAACTAAAACGATGACAGTTGTGAATCTTGACAAGCCTGAAACTGATACGACTGAGGGACAATTCAAAACAGAACATAACCAAAACTCATAACACAACTGACAAAACTTATATCAACAATCATCACAAAAATACCACACTACAGCAGTACTTTAGAAATACATAGATATGTAATATTTTTGCAGCACGTTATTATACTTAATTCGCTCTTTCAGATAAAACAAAAATTATGACATTGCTCCAGTATAAACACATCAAAAGTTAGGCACTTCTCTTATTCAAACCAGAACTAGTGCATCATTAAGGACACAGTCATTATCTTCAGTCTTAATAAAACTTTAATTAAGACATCTATATTATGCTGTCTGTCCCTGCAGAGATTGTATAATCCCACTGCAGACAGGCAGCACTTGTGCTCTCGTCATGTAAAGAACTCTTAACTTGTAAGAGGGGAGATTCATACCATTTGTGTGTTTGCAAATGGTAAATTCGAAAGGACAAAGACTGAAATAGCTTTGAATGTACAAAATATAGCATTTTTTCATTCACTACCTGATAGCTAAATATTTTATGAATGATCTATAATGCACAGCAACAAAGTTAGTCAAACAAGATTAACCTTTAGTGACTAAGTTAATCTGAACCTACTCAGATTTTTGCCTTTCTTATTAATATCATATTTGTCATAATGTCATTTGGCAAGACACTGAACCCCACATTGCTCCAGGTGGTTTTGGGTTGGTGCCAGTGTCAGACAGCAGAGTGTGTAAATGTTTGTGTACATAGAAGAATGAGACTGAAACTAAACAATTTTGGCTCATAGGCAATTTAGAAAATATCTACACATGGTCATTTGACACCTTTTACCATTTGCATAAAGTTTTTCATAACTTTTTTATTATTGCATAGCTGATTTAATTTTTTGTGTTCCCATCTTCAGTGCTATACAAATAAAATGGTCTTTCCTTGAAGCAACAGACCTGGATTAAAAAACAATGTTGCTTCAAACAGAAACCCAGTAAGTAAATGGATTTTAACTGGTAGTGATGACAAACATCTGAGAAGTAACAATCGAAAAAGGAAAAAAAACAGCACAAATGTTGTTATGTTTGAAACTTGAAGTCCCATACTGCTCATCTTTTGATTTATTTTGAAACCATTCCCATTGGTATTTTAATTATGATTTAATAATTTTTAGCCAAAGTTAAAAACCTGTTGTTTTTTTGAACACTTTTTCTGCAGAACTACAGTTCATTAGAAATTCACCTCTGAACTGAGGGCTGGACTGTTGGCCCGGAGCAAGCCCAGCACCACTTCCCAACATCCATATCTTTACACGCTCTCCTGCTGGCTTACACCCCAACCTAACGTTTTTGTGCAAAAAAATGGTGTGAAATTTTCCATCTTCTCCGAATTCCCAATAATTTGAATGAAGAAATACTCAAAAAATGCAATGTTAAGCATAATTTTCATAATTTGTCCTCCATCATCAGAACATGATATATAAAACCAAAAACACAATTTTCATCATACTGGATCTTCAAAGACAGACACAGAGCAAGTATCAAACTTTTCTTACTTAGCAGCTGGTATGACCGCAAAGCCCCTCCCATGTTCAAAACAAAAACGTAGGTTTTTAAAAAGGGGACTACAAAAGATTCTGTCCTTTTTAACAGTAAAAATTGCAACATGTTTTTCATTTGTTTGTACTATTTGTTTTGTATGATTGCAGTGTCTCAGGATACATGTGAAAATCCCAGAAACATTTGCATTACTTTTTCTAATAATTTTTAAAAATATATTTTTATCCTAAAGACTTTTGGACAACTATACTATTAATTATTGATGAAAAAGTATTTTTTTTTGGGAGATGTACTTCTTACAAAGAAGAGAACATAGAAACAGTGTTGGTAGTGTGATGGTATGGGCCTTTGTTTGTACTTCGGGATGATTTGCCATAAGTAATGGAACCATGAAATCTGCTCCTACTAAATTATCCTAAATCAGAATTAAGGAGTGATTCTCTTTTTTTTCCCCCCAAAGAAATAATTCTCAAATATTGTTTTTTTTCTTAATAAGCTTAATAATGTTTACTAAATTAGTTTGATTAAATTCATTAAGACATGAAAAAATAAGAAAGGGAAGTGCTAAATACTTTTTAGCACTATATTTTGCAGTTGAGGTAGCAATTAGGTTTTCTGTTACTTTAGCGGACTGCTCCCTTTTGATTTTGGTTTAGTCCCAGAATAACTAATTCTCCCCTCTCCACAATTTTTGGCACTACTGCAAAAAAATCTGCTGCTGCAGTACGAGGAGGCAAACAATGATTTTATGAAGAACAAATGGATGAGAGAAAGCCAACTTAAGCCTTTGATCCTTAAAGATATTAGCGAGCGGTACAAAAAAAGGAGGCCGTCATGTTGCATGAATACAACTTGTAATAAAAATGCAAATCAAACTTAAAATACTTGAGTGTTCCTTTTACTTTCTTTTTTAGAAGAGCCCTTTTTTCAAATTTCATATTATAATTAACAGAATTGGTGTTTGCTCTGCTGCTAACCTTGTTGAAAAAGATTCAAAAAAGTCTTTCTATTTAGGCTTTGTTGGAGGGGTCACTGAATATTGTGGTCTGAAGAAAATTACAAATGATTTTTCCAGGTTTATGAGTCTCAAACGATGATAAAAGATAAACATATCAAGTAATGGATTATGCAAGGGCTCAATGGTGGGCGGGGGAATGAAAGAGGGAAAAAATGAACATTTTTTTTTTTACATTTTTCTTTAATTTCTTCTTGAAAGGGAAGCTTTTTTTCTTTTTGTTAATTTTTCCATCTGAGGCAGATTATTTTTTTCCTCAGGGTGATGGAGAAGTGAGGGTGTCTCTTGCTGGGCTGAGCCTCTGTAATGATGCCTTTGTACTATGTTCAAAGGCAGAACTCCAGCCAGCTGACCCAGCCATTTACAACCTGATAATGAGTAGCTGTAATTGAAAAAGTGTTTAAAGACACACACATACACACACTGCTTGAGAAGTGATGACTAGCTAATCACAAGTGGCTTGTATGGGTTCTAAATAGGCTTATGCCACACATATCTGTTCAGCATGCTAACAAGCTAACAAAGCCGCTCTTTTACTGTAACATGAATTAATTCACCACATTCACTACTGAAGATTTATGCTAATAAATTACTGTAACAGGTGTCATTGCACTCAAGTGATATCAAATGGCTGAATGTCATATAGCTTCATAGCAGAAGTTCACGCTAAAAAGCTAGCAAACTTGATCGGCTTCTGTGACTATAACCAATGGGGATACAGTCACCTGTTCAGATAAAAGTTCAAATGCTAAAGAGCCAGCAGTATCACAGTGTAGGAAGGAACTAATGCAAATCAAAATGACCCCGTCAGGAAACAGAAGAAAAAGTGAGAAATGCAGCATTTTCATCAAAAAAGGTGTTCATGAATTTATCATCTTCACCTTTTTTCAACCATTTTGATCTCATTTAAAAAAACATTTTAAAGTCCCACTCCTTTCATTTTCTTTCCATAGTAAAACAATTTCCAGTGATCCTTTAATCATAATTATAACGTATCTAGCCAAAATCAAAAAGCCTTTTTCTTGTTTTTTAGGACATATTTTACACACAGCAATAGTAGCTCCTTAGAAATACAATTTTGGATTGTGGGCGGGACTGTTGACACAGAGCAACCCGCCCCCTTCCCCGTCAATGAGAGCTCTGTTTGCGTGACGCTTATTACCTCAAGCTAGCATTAGTGGCACAAAAATAATCACGAGCAAGTTTTGATCCAGAATCACAATTCGTTTTTCTTGAATTCAAGAAAATCCCTACAGGTGTAAAATTGTGTCCACACTACGTGCCACTACACTGCAAGACTCAAAACTTGTCACTGCTCGCAAAATGCGCCCTGGTGGGTGTTGAATTGGACCATAGGACCTATTTTCACTTCTTAACAATGACGTAATATTAAAACGAGGGAAGACGTTTGATTGATACAATGATGTTAAATCTAAATTGTAGATGATGCCAAAGTGTAATGATAGAAGACATCCAATACAAATAAAAAATCATTTAATTTAAGTTTTCTATTTATCAATTTTGATTACATTTGATTAAATAGACTAAAAATGTTGTTTTTTTATCAGCTGCAAAAAGATATTTTTACAACAAAGAAGTTTTATTTCAATTTGTTTGGAATTAATATAGATGGTTTTGATATTTTATTGGGTTCATCAAAGATACTTTAATAGGTTTTGTCTACCAGCAGCATAGCTCCAGAGAAACCTTTTCTTTCATTTCAACTTTTAAGTTCAGCCTGGCTGAGTGAAGGGCTACCACACAGCAGTCTTTGCCCCGAGAGTAGACAGATGTTTGTATTTGGCATCACATCCGCCCATCCTTTCATCCTCCCTGTACCCCCCGCCTTTTCTCGGCCACCGTCACCACACAACATAGCAAGCTATCCAAATAGAGAGATCTGGGGGAGGTGGGGTGGCAAGGTGGCAGGCACCCCAGAAGTAAAATGTACACAATCACTCAGATACAAGTGGCACCGCTAAAAATTGCCTTCATACATCAGCTTATGGTTTATGGGCTGTGGCAGAAAGGACGGCAAAAGGTCAGGTGGAAAAACATATAGATGTGTCAGAGTCACTGTTCGGGGCGCCGGGCTTGAGGCTGATGGCTCAGGAGATGGGCTGGTCGTTTGGGTGAGTAACAATCTGGGTGTGAGTGCTGCAAGTGTGTGTGTGTGATAAGAGATACCATAGCATTCCCTACATTATGTACTAGAGGATACTTTTACATGCAGATCTAATAAATGAGACATTTTCTTTATTGAAGTATCACTTTCTTCACTGCCATGCAAGAATTTTTTTTTACAAGTTAGACACAAAAGTATTAAAAAAATAGTAAAAACTATAGTAACATTTTTAAGAAGATATTCAGATATGTTACAGACTCTTGTTCCATGAGTTTTTAAAGTCTTACTATTTTACAAAAATATCTAAAATTCTATTGACATGCTTTTGTATTTGGAAGATTTAAGCAGTTTTGAAGCTCATTTAAATACACTAATAAACTTTTATCTTAACACTGGCGCTGTCCCGAAATAACACAGGCTCTATGAACTGTACTCTTCAACTGCTTAAGTAATTAATTCCAACAGACCATAAACAGGAGACAATGTTGCAAATTGGCGCAAAAACTGCTTTTCTGCATATAAAAAGCTATTTAACAAAGTTCTCAGCAGCGCGTGTTCAAACAGCCACTTCCCATGAAAAGTCTATGTTAAAGGGTCACCAAACAGGGGAGTTGTAGTCTGACTCCACCCACAGTCAAAATGTGAACATCCAGTCAGAGGGGTGGGGCTGGGAACATGACTGTTATCATTTCTGGAGCTGCGGATCATGACGTGAGACTTAAGTTATTAAACCAATCACAAAATTCAACTGTAATACCTCGTTTCAACGCGTAGGGGGCTGCACACAAACGTTTTTTGATTATATTTTCAAGAATTAAACAAGTTTATTTAAATTTGTCAAAAAAAGACAGCTCTTTTAAACCCCCATTTGTAAAAGTCAACAACCCCAAAAAAAGTTGATTAAGGGTTTGGTAACTCTTTAAAGTGCATATCAGCATGTTTCTCGGCAGGTTTCTCCAACTGTTTTCAGACTCTGCGTACAAACATGCATCCATTGAATCAGGTCAAATTAAATCAGGTTGAGCGTTGACCAATTATGACTTGAATATATGGTGGTGTATGGATATGTCCCTCTTAATTCACACAATTATTAATCGTTTAAAAAATCCATCATGGAGGAGTAATTATTAAAAGCTGTATCTGCCCAGCCAAAGTTATACGACACCAAGTCTTTCATATATCGGAATAGAGCTGTGAAAGAAAAAAAAAACCTGGAGCAAGTTTCACGAGATTTGCACCGCTTTGACATTTTGCACTATGATTCTTCCAACAGTTGGTGGTGGACACGAGCTAGTAAACAGTAGAAAGAAGAATAAAAAGAAGACACCCCTCCCTTTCTGTCTAGTACAAGTTCAAGAATCCACATTTAGCTCTTTCAGAAAAGCGCGTTACATGGAGGCTACGTGCTTACCTCCAGAATCAGCAGGTTTATGTCGATTATGATAACATTTTTCTCCTGTACTAAGAAGGTGGGTCTAAGGGCAGGGATGTCCAGTTTAATTTAGCAGTTATTCTTTATATTTTGTGATTTATTAATTTTTTTTCTTTTCTTTTTTTGTTTTTTTGGTTCAGTGCTTATTTTTATTTTTTATTTTTTTGGTCAATTACTGACGTGAAGCCCATTGAGACAACTTTGTTGTGTAATTGGGCTGTATAAATCAAATTGATTTGAAATTGTCGTTTTTTGCATGAGCTCAAAGCTGTTCTTGTCAGCTTCAGAATATGTTGGAATTTTACTTTAATAGCGTAAAAGAGTTACACTAATCTAGAGAACATCAACACTGGAGCTATAGCTTTGGTGTTAAAGGGTTAAGATTGTCTGTTCTACAAGTTAAAACTTTACCCTTATCAAGAACCCTCTGTATTATTTTGTGGTTTAAACCCTTTAATAACACGTTCACATGGTTGTTGGTATGCCCACTCAGAGAATTGGTCTTACCAGTGATCAAAAGACTAAACAAGGTCTAAGTAAATGGCTCAGACCTTTTAGTGGTTTGTGGACCTGTTTCCGCCATCATCAATTTAAACCATTTCTTGTGTTTTAAAGATTAACTGCCATAGAAACTCAAAGAACTCATGGAATGTTACAATTACTTCTCAGTTTATGTTTGGTTGTAAGTTGAATAGATATCTGCATCTTTCTCAGAATATTTATGCAAATGAGCTAAAAGATCGATTTTAAATATTCAGTGTTTACAATTATATCCAATAAATAAATAACATATGTATGATAAAAAAGTTTAAACTGAATAGGAGGGATTTGTTTTAAGGATCAGAAATGAGTTTAACAAAAAAAAACACAAGGGAAAAAAGAGGCTAAGATAACATGTGTCTGTGTTTGCAATGTTTTGTTTGTGTTTATTACTTTGTGTAAATGTCTGTATGCTGCAGTTTGTTTCTGGAGTCAGCAAACATATACGTAAGGGCGCACACACACGGACACGCACGCACACACACACAGGTATATGCTGGATACTGTAACCTCCCGGTCGACCTCCGCTGACAAGACGGATCACTCCATTCATCTATGGGTGAGTGCACTGAGCGCTCCATTCATCTGCGGCTGAGTGGATGAGGCCGGCCGGCATTTTTCACACCACCGGCCCGTGATGCATCCAAGGCTCTGGAGGAATGTCACTGGCCTGAATGCCCTGATCTGTCATGAGGCCCCGGCTGCCACACTACAATGACAAACACTCCTGTACATGAGCTGAAAGAGACCCTCCTGAGACCATAAAGTTTGCAGGATTCACTAGAAAATAATTTTATAATTTTTATAAGAGTGCCCATGCAACCCATGCAGTGGGTTGAAAACTTTTTCACTCACTAAAATGTTAAATCATGACTATCTCTTGTTTCTGGGAACTTTAATCATTCAATTTACCAAACATCAAAAATTCCTTTAACAGTCAAAAACGCCTCACCTGTGCCCCTCATAACAGATACAAATGTAGTGCCAGGAAGAGGAAATGAACAGGTTTTATTGTCAAAGAATTAAAGCTTAACTACAGTGTTTCTTGCTTATTTATGACGTGAACATTTTCACTTTTTTTTTCTTGCTTAACCTCTCAAAGTTCAAACTTTTGTAAGAAAAAAAGTCAAATATCATAGAATGAAAACAAAGATCTGATCACAATTGTAGATTTATGTAAAAGTGGCAAATTTAACCCATTCTGTACAGGAGACATTATAAAAAATGGAATGAAGAAATCACTACAAGACATTTGCCAGAAAAGGTGAACCGCGATACAGAAAGGGACCATTATAATCTGTTTTAGTTTCAGTAATCAGACCCTCCAGGATTTCGCGGCAGATATTTCTGATTGTTGTGGCCTGAAACACTTGATGTTGCGGCAGCTTTTGTGAATAGTTGCAACAAAAGCTGTGGCGTTTTTTACTGCTTTTACTGAGGCATCTGATTGGTCAGTTTAAAACTTNGAAAAAAAAAAAAAAAAAAAAAAAATCTTAAAAAAAGGATTATAAAGAACATGGTAAGAAGAATACATCGGAGCAAGAATGGCTGTTCTGATAAATAAAATGACTGAAAGATAACTGCTAATTGCTCAATGGAAGTCTATGGGATTTTGGCTTTCTTGGAATCAGTGGGTACTTCGTATTTGGAACACAAGAGGGGAGGGGTTGAGCAGCCCATCTTTTTACGGTCTATGGCCCCTCCGTACCTGCGCGCGCTCAGTGTTAACAGTCTTTCAAGTATCATAACTCTTCAATCATTGACGTAATTGACATAAAACTAGTGTATTCTGTAGCAGAAAAGGCAACCTTGCTCTTATATGCAACACTCCACAACAGTAAAGGGATTTGCGCATAGTCGACACGAAAAGCTGCTTTTCTCCGCCTCAGAATAAGTCGATTTACAGTAATCGTGTAAGCAGTTGTAGATTTACAGTATTATGGATGTAACGATTCTTCTAAATCAGTAAGAAAAAATAAAAAAAAAAACATATTCAAACTTGTCAATATATTCATCGTTGCAAAAAAAAAAATTAAAAAAAATCGCTTTGTCATGGCCTGTGGAGACATTTAGAAATGCAGAGCAGATCAAATTTCTCCATGCAGGCTCACTGTGAGTGTGTGTTTGCCTGTGAGTGCATGTGTGTGTGTAGTGGGGGGGCTGTGTGCTCTTCAACTGCGGCCCCCTCCAGGGAAATTCTCACAGCTCCTTCGGATTTAAAAGTTTCACATAAGTCAGTGCCATTTCGCGATGTTGCAACTATCGGTGCATATTCAAGCAAAGCCGAGATATGTTGCTGTACAACTTTACATTTTCATCCCAACTTTACTGGAACTTTGATCAATCTACCATGATAATAACAGTCATGGATGACGAAGCGACTTTACGACTATTTCCCTTCTGACTTCTTCCTTGCGGAGCCGTGCTTTTCTTTGTGAACTCTCTTTAGTCCTCTGTGTCGTTTTTTCTCTGCAAGCTGCGTGTGAACGGCCGGTTGCGCTGAGCGCGGGTGGATGCGGAGCAGTCCCTCACACGTGGAACACAACATGAACCAAGTGTGAAGGGACTTGTGGTCATTTCAGTTTTATGTATAATTGTTTATTCGTAATGGAAACAGACAGTTTGATGTAAGGGGCAAAAATAAAATTAATTGTGTTGAGAAAAAAAATTAGAAAAAAATGAAATGGGGACTTTAAAACTGTCAATCGAATCATGAGTTGACTGAACCGTTACGTCTCTATACGGTATCAAAAACTACATTTGGATGTCCCCTGTGACAGCTCAGGTGTTAAAGGATTGATATAGCTTTCTCACATATAAACGTTATAAACATTATGAAATATACTTGAGTATATGTATAGCAAGTCTTCTATAGACCATGGACACCACGTGTGTCGGAGTCAAGGCCCGGGGGCCAGATCCAGCCCTCCTGATAATTTTATTTTGTTATTAATGGCCCGATGTTATCTTGCAGTCATTTCTAAATTGTAGAATTTTGACAAAATATATTTTTATGGAGAATAAAATATTGAAAGTTATTTAAGGTTTAAGTTGATTTATTCTGAAATAATATTCCTGCCTTTTTATTATTCATAATCATGTTAAAAAGTTAAGGTTATAAAGTTTTAAAAATTGGCATTCTGCTAGCTTTTGGACTATTTTTGGCATTTACTTGGATTTTTTTGGAGTTTAGCTATTTTTTTCAGCTACATGCTAGCTGTTTTTTTGGCAAACCTACATTTGTTTTTGTTTATTTTTTTAGGCTAAATTGGCATTTAGCTAATATTTTAGCTGGCTTTCAGCCTCAGCATCTTCAGCTATTAACTTCAGCATTTTCAGCTATCAGCTTTAGCATTTTTAGCTATCAATTTCAGCATCTTCAGCTGCCAAATTCAGCTTACAGCATTCACACTAGCATTATTGCAGATAATGATATATATATATATATATATATATATATATATATATATATATATATATAGTTCATAATTATGTTAAAAAGTTACTGTTTTAAAGTTTCCAATTTAGTTTTAGAGTGTTAAATAAATATTTATCCTATTTGGCCCGCGACCTAAGGTGTGTTTTGGATTTTTGTCCCTTGTGTGATTGAATTTGACACCCCTGGTGTACACAGAGCGTATAATGAATACTTATATAATACTCCTTCAGATTAATGTCAAACATTTTAAGCTTAGAACATATAGATCGTATATGTAACTTCAAACACACTGCCCCACTCTTAGTATAGACTAAGCATACTTCTAGTACACTTCAATTGACCGTGTTTTTGCTAAGAGTTGGATCGGACAGATTTGGACGGTAGCAGGAGTGATCACAGAGATGGATGGGAGAAATGCATGTGAAGCTGAAAGAATGATGATGATGCTGATAAAGTGCAGAGCGGGCATCCAGTGGCACAGCTGGCAACGCCGGCACAGTTGGCCCAGTTAGCCCAGTTAGCCGGCTGACTTCCACTGGACTGCACACAGATGCCCGATTGCTGTCCTGCTGATGACACCCCTGGGGCATAGCAAGCACACAAACACTCACACTCACGTATGAACACTGGTTACCACAAGTGAAAAAGACACACCTGAAATTGTTTTCATGTGCGACAAAAGCATACTAATGGCTGTGCATTCAGCTGTCTATATGTTATTCTTTTCTATGGACACACATGATCTTTTTTATCCCGTCATCCACACACAACCACTGGGAGGTAATGACTAACTCAAGTTCAAACGTCACTAAACGAATCATTTCCAGAATAATATGGCCTCGCTCTTGCATACAAGCCAACACAAATACCTCACTGCCTGGCCACTAGGTTCCAGCATTCAACACACAGACCCCGTGACTGCCCCCACACACAAACACATACACAACGCAGGCACACACACACAAACCCAAACGGCAATTCTCACCTCAGGGCAGAGATGTGCTCTGATGTTTCCGGGGCAGTGGGCAGTCACGAGTGTGTGCCTGACAGCTGTTTGTGTGCATGTCCATGTGTCCGCGTGTGTGTGGCCGTTTGTGTGTCTGTCTGACTGTGTGTGTGTTGGCGCAGTGCCCTAATTTGACAGAGCCGGAGCAATGGTTGATCCCAAGAGCAGTTGATTTGGCTTGATGTTGACCCTACAGGCCTTGTCAGCTTCAACATGCTTCCTGTCTCCTCATGTAGCTCAGCACAACACAGAGTGAACACACACACACATGTATGCGCACGCACACTCACAAGAACAAGCACATCAAATACATATTAGCACATAGTTGTTGATTATTTTTTAAATCTATTCTTAAAGCAAGTTTTGTGATTTTACTTTTGATGAAAAAAATCTTTGTGAACTGAATTTGTTGTCAATTTATTTTACTTGATGTCATTTGAGACATAAAGGACTCACTGTAAGAGTATGGACTCAAATATCTGTACTTCATCTGTTCATACTTGTGGGGTTGATTTAGTATGGGTGCAACAACTGCTTTTAAATCACTGACAGGTGCGGCACTGTCTTACGTTTCTGATCTGATTTTAAAATATTTCCCCTCTAAGTTCCGGGAGCTCGTGCCGTTTGCTGTGCTGGTTCCTAAACTGTAGAATCAGTTGCCACCGGCTATTGGAGAGGTCACACTTATGGAGAGTTTCAAAGCTAAACTGTTCCTCCAATATCACACTATAGTATCTGCCTAGCTGCTTTTTATTAAGTTAATTTTAATTTCTTTTCAAATAGGATTTTAGTTTTTTATTGTTTTAAGTTGTTTTTATGATTGTAATGTATTTTGTTTTTCGTGTACAGCACTTTGGGCCTCCGTGACTGGTGGTGAAAAGTGCTCTAGGAGTTAATAAATTAAATGAAATTCATTATAACCACAATTCAGTTCATATCATTATTTGTAGATGACAATACAAGTTTATATTGCCTTATATTGAGCAATCCGATTTGTTCAGATTGATTGAAAGGTAGTTTGTCCTCTCTCAGTGGGTAGAGTGCTCTTGCCCCATGGAGGAGTTTAAATATCTTGGGGTCTTGATAACAAGTGAAGGAAGATCGGAGCGTGGGATCGACTGGCGGATTGGAGCAGCGTCCACCGTTATGTGGTCTGTTACGTCCCCAATAGAAAATTGGCCCGGTGTGTAGGGGATATCTATCAGAGGGGACAATAACATTAAAGAGTGGACACCAACATAAAAGGAACACAGTTTATTAAAATAAACGGAAACCTGTGTCCTGAAATAAAGCAGAGAAATTTGGTGGTTAAGGTTAAAAAGAACAAACCAAAATGGAGTTGGGACCTTGGCCAAAAGAAAAAGAAGTCAGGGAGACTGCTGACCCAGCCATGACGACCGTCGGAGTCAGCAGCTCCCTGCTAAGGGCTGCCTAACAAAACTACCTAATGAACAGAAATGAAACAAAGCCCGTAAATCAGAACTACCAAGGTCCAACCCCAAACTAACACAACAAAACCCAGCAATCTAAGATTGCTGAGGACAAAACAAATGTCAAAAACCAATCACCAAACCAACACCACACAAACCACCACCCAGCCTGCTGCTCTGCTTCCTGCCTGGCTTGGTGTGGCTGCCTCTGGCTTAAATGGACACCAGCCAATCAAGGGAGATTGGCCACACCTGCCAGGTGAGCCAAGGGGAACTGGATGGGAAAGCCAGGCTGCAGCAGCAGGATGTAACATGGTCGCTGCACCGGTCTGTTGTGGTGAAAAGAGAGCTGAGCCAGAAAGCAAAGCTCTCAATTTACCGGACAATCTTCGTTCCAATACTTACCTATGGTCATGAGCTCTGGATCATGACTGAAAGAACAAGGGTGGCTAGGCGAGAAAGAGAAAGTGTGAGAAGCTCGATCACCCGGAGAGAGCTCGGAGGAGAACCACCCTCCGCCAGTTGAGGTGGCTCGGGAATCTGACTCCTGGACACCTCTCTGGGAAGGTGTTCTGGACATATCCCACTGAGTGGAGGCCCTGGGGATGACCCAGGAAACGCTGGAGTGACTATGTCTTTCGGCTGGCCTGGGAACGCCTTAGGGTCCCCCAAGGGGAGCTGGAGGAAGTGGCCGGTGAGAGGGAAGTCTGTCTGGGCATCTTTGCTTAGACTGCTGCCCCTGTGACCCGGTCCCAGATGAGCAGAAGAAGTTGGATGGATTTGATCTGATTCATTGACCTAAAACGGATCCAGGACATCTTTAGCCAAAAACTTCAACCAGTGTGACTCAGAGATAAATACCTGGTACTGAACAGAGCAGCTGTGGGTTTTCAGATTACTTGTACTTCTTGCAAGATAATGAATGTCAAATCCATTCACATTTTAGTTACGTAAAGTTCAGCCCACTGTTGTTTTTCTACGTCAAAATAATACAAAGAGAAAATTTTAGAACATATCACATTATATGATCACAGGTCTTCGCTAAACTTCGCTAAAACTCCACATATTAGACTGCGTGATGCTTACTCATTTTTTTGCTGTGTTGAACATTGTAATGACACTTGGTCGTTTTTACATTATTGTAAAATAAACCTACCGTACCTCAATCCTGATGGTGTTTTCCAATATCAAGATTGGATTTGTCCTTTTGAAACAATGTTTTTATGGTTTAGGTCCACTCGATTAACATCTCCCTTGATTGATCAATCTGGTTGTATTGTGTATATATATATATATATATATATATATATATATATATATATATATATATATATATATATTGATTCATCAATAAAGTCAATTGTCACACCCTATGATTTAGAAAAGGTTTTAAACATTCCTTTCTTTTAAATTAATAGTTTTGTTCATAGAAAAATGTCAACTTTAACATTTCTAATAAAACAAAATGTTGATATTTGTTTTGCTATGCAACATTTTTTTTAATTACAAATTTGTTTTTAGATTTCAGCCAAAAAAAACTTTTTTGAGAAATAAATTACATAAAGATTTATTTTGCTATACAATAAAGACATAACATAATTGTTTGCAACAGCAACACACTACACTTTTTTTTATTGAAAAAAAAAATACATATCCCCTTCTAGAAAAACCAGTGAACTCAACAAATACAACATTATTGAAATTAAATCAGAGGAAAGAACTTTTGACGGCCATTTAAAATGAAAATACTTTTAGTACTCACAGAATCCAGTTGATGCGTGTAAAACACAGATGGCTAAACTATATACACTCCTTCAGTTGTTTTATGAGATGTTTACAGACACATTTTGGAAAAATGGTTCCGAGCCAGCATAAATCCAAAAAAAGTCCTTAACTTTTCAAGCAAAACAAGACAAAAAATAAACAACCAATCACTGACCCTGTTGCTGTGACCCTGTTCCTTCGGTGCCTCTCACATATTGGTATGTTTTAGGCTGCGAGTGTCTCCTCTGACACATCCCACTAATGTAAACATTGTGGTGGACCTTCCACAACCCCTCATAGTATTTCAATTTTTGAAGGCAGTGGCCTCTTTCACTCACTGCTCCTGCAGCACTTCTAAAACTGTTTGGGAACGCTCTAAAACACGACAAGGAAGTTACCTGGCCTCGGAATTCCTCAGATGCACGTCTGGGAATGTGTAAGATGAGCTGGTAAAAATTCATAAATGCTCTCTACTTTGAGTGTCAGACTGAAAGACCATTCTAAATCTTTATTCTATGAAAGTATTGCTTTTGCTTTTTTAAAATTTTAAAATGTTCTTTGTGTGAATCACTTTGAGTTACATTTGTTAAAAAAGTGCTCTGCAAATAAAGTTTGATTTGAAATGAACACACTTTTCCATGGTATTCCAATTCTGGAAAGAGTCTGTATGAAACTACTTGTGCATAATCAAAAAATACAGAGTAAAAACGTTAATTATAAAGAGAGACTAATAAAACAAAAGGAATCTATCAACAGTAATAGTAGTACTGATAGTAATCTATCAGCAGTAAAGCCAGTAAATGTTCTTTGCTGCTTCTTACACAAAATATGATTCACAATGAGTGGCCGTAGAAAATGGATAGAGGGTCTTCACTTATAAGCAAGTCCAGTGAGGCAGTAGCTTTAGTTTGCCTAATTTTGTGGTACACAATATCAAGAATTTGACATTTACAAACACACAAACCGTGTGGAATGTTTGACACAACAGACTATGAGGGCCACCAAAAAAAAAGTATTACTTTAAATCCCATACATTTACAAGAGTAAAGTAGAAGTGAACCTACATATATACAACTTTATTCTCGTAATTTAACAGTTACGACTTTTTTTCTCATAAATTTATTACATTTAAAGACGTAATTAAAAAGTAAAATGTTTAGAAACTGGCTCTAATACTCGTAGTTTTAAACCCATATCGAATTTTTTTTTTTTTTTTTAAATTTGGGATCTGTATATGTTAATAAGGTTGTTCAGAAAGTCATGGTTCTGCTGGAGACATTCTTTGGTTAAAGGCAGGGTACACACATGTACCATTAAGATCATCAAACCTTTATTTGGACTGTTGAATGAAGACGGAAAAACCAACAAAATGAAAACACGTAAAGCATAATTGAAAAAGAAATTATGAGCTTTATGCTAAAAAACCCTCAAAACTGGTGAAATAGATGGACATATGCATGTCAGTGTCTGCTTTAATGTAAAAAAACAAAGTTAATTGAATTTCAGTGTAAATATTGACACACTGTTCACATTTATAGATGTATGTTTGATATTCCTGGTTGATAAATAAAGAGCTAATTTTCCAACTGAGTGAAGTGTCTTTTTTTCTAATGCAACATTCCATTTTGTGTGTTCTCTGGTGCAGTCTTCTCTGTTCAATCTTTCTGTCTTTTGTCTTTTAATCATTTCTTTGCTCTGTCTTTCATACTTCCTCGTTGGTGTTCATTCATTGAAATATTTCTTCTTTTCTTTCCTGGGCCTTGGGAGTGATGTGCATCTTTTTGTGTACTTTTTGTGTGTTCGGTGATTGTGTGTCCATCAGGATCCATCCCTGCTGGAACAGATCCTCTGAGGTAAAGGCCAGATTTTAATCCCCGGGTCTATCTAATCTCCTCATATTCACATCACAGATTAACACACAACCGCACATAGCGGTTTGATGCCTGTCATCACCAGCCCCTGTGTGTGTGTGTGTATGTTTGTGGTGTGGTGTTTGAGGGTTTTAGAGTCATTCTGTCTCTCCTGGCTGAAGGAGATTAATTGTTAAAAATAAAGCCTGTCTCAGGCCGGTGACCCCTGGTCAGCTTTTTCCTCGCTATCCTGAAGAGCATGCACGTAGACACACACATGCGCGTTCTCATTCAGATCCTGATGCCATCTGCCCCGGGGCGGCTGGACGACGATGTCGGCACAGTAAGAAGGTTGGGATCATAAATGAGAACAGCATGTACTGTGTGTTTTACCATCAAAGGTGGCATGGGGTTCTTGAAACACACACATCCAAGCTGTCCACAGATGAAACCGGGACAGAGTCTGGTCAGTCTGTTCCAGCAGAGACACCTAACGAGAGCAGGGAAGCGCTGAGGTTTTTTCCACCAGACATAAACGCATGTAAAATGCAAAAGATTAAAAGTGGGCGTGCTTCTAAGTTTTATTAGCAAAGCCTTGTGTGGGTCATTTCCCAGAATGGTCTGTGGAGGTGGTACCGGAGATGTTTACAGGAGTTTTACACGTTGTTGTTAACAGATCAAGGGATTGTTGACTCCCATGCTATGTGTGTGTAGGTTCACACCGCTCTCTGAAGTGCATGTTCACTGCCACTTCAAATTCAAAACTTTGTTAATGCGCGTAAACGCTTGTTTCAAGCTACAAAAGTCTTGAGTTCATGCTTAGCTATGCAAGTTTCTACGACTATTTTCAGGGTCCACATGCAAAGCGTGTCGCCATTCAAGTTGTGTTGCAAGATGAACCAGGTTAAACTTTGACCAATCAGAGGCTTGCATTTGGGGGTTTTAGTTAATGGAAGTGCCAACTGTTTGAATATTGATTATGGAGGAAAAAGTGATGAAGGCAGTTTAACACCAAGCTTTTCATTTATTGGAATAGAGCTGAGAAAGAAAAGCCTGGAGCAGGATTTGTGATGCCCTGTCTAGGGTGTACCCTACCTTTCCCCACATGTAGCCAGGTTAGGCTCTGGGAGCCCCGTGACCCCAAAAGGAATAAAACACATTCAGAAGACAGATGGATGGGTGGAAAATTTGCGAGATTTGCACCGCTTCAACATTTCGCACCAAGCTTTTTCATACTCTAGTGGTGGACATGTACTAGAAGAAAGGATGTCTGAAAGGTTCAGTTGTATGAGTTTCAGATGAGCAGATGAGATAAGATAACACAATTTGGAAATATTGTGAAAATAATTTCTCAGTATTTGTAATTGTTAAACGTTATTAACACTTAAGCATCAAAAATAAGGTCTATTTGAAAACAATGGACACATTTCGCTTACAAGTAAAAGTTGGTGGTGTTTCTAGTGGGAATGTAGACTGACCAACCAGCCAACCAATGGAAGGTCAATGAATGACAGACTGACATCAGCGCTGTCCATCTCTAACTACGTAGAAAGAAAAATACCAGTAGTGTAAACCTAAAAAAAAAACAGAATAAAATGTTTGTCTGATGTATTGGAAGATGTAGTTTCTTAGATTTTCTTCTATTACTTTCTTTTCTGTCATAGAACATTTTAGACACTATCATCAAAAACCTCTTATTTTCATTATGAAGGGACCAACACAGTAGTAACCATCTCTAAAACATGGTTGTTGTTCACCTTTCTGGACATTCCATCAGGGCCACCACAGTGAATCACCTGCACCATGAGGACGATGAATTATTATTCCAACATTAATGCTACTGATGATCATTTTTTAGATTTTGTCAATATATAAGAATTCATCTCACAGCCCTGCTGCTCTAAATTGTGTTTGTGTGTGGGGGGCTCCACAAGAAGAGGGTGTCAGACCTTTATTTTGTCTTGCTAATAACATGGAGGAAACTGATCAACAAGTGGACAAAAAAAAAAAAAAAATGGGCACGCCAAAGAGCTGGGGCAGCGACACTCACTGTTTGACTCCAACAATTTCATTCTAAAAATGTCAAAGAGGGCATTCACACAGGTGCTACGACATCACAAGACTTGACCAAATGATCGTCAAGAAGAAGAAGAAAAAATGTAACAGCGGAATCTTTGTAGATGAAGCTGATGGTACTCTAGCCACTCTAGCCGTTCACAACTTTGAATCCCACGTTTCTTTCTGTTTCATTTGTGTCCAAAAGGTGGCTTCATTCAGTAGCCAAATCAAACCTCAGTTATTGCTCCATTAATAATAGAAAAAGATGGGCAGAAGAATGTAACTCGTTTCCTCAAATACAGACAACTCTCAACTGCCAAACAATAGCTGAATGGAATTTAACCAACATTTGGCTTAAAGCTGAATTTCTGATCTTTACTGTGAAGTTTTAACACAAGAAACAGTGAAAGAAGCTGTGATTAGAACTACAAGTAAATAGTAAACAGCATGTGGAGCAGAAATACCTGCCCTGTGGTGATTTCTTACTTGAGTCTTGTGTTTGAATCATCTGACTTGTTCTCACCTCTGCTCCAGTGGTTTCATAAGGACTTTCAAGTTCTCCTAAGAAAAGTGCTTCAAATTAAAATGTGCTTCTTGTTGCACAAAGATTGCCTCAGCTGGTATTTTGGGGCAAGCACTCCAAAGGACAGTGGTGCAACAAAAATACTGGGGATGTTCAGTGTGGAACCAAATGAAACTCTATGAGAAAAACAAAGTAATCTTGATGATCCAAATGATCAAAAAGGGACAGAAAAACATGAACGTTTTAGCTTCTTTTACACTTATTTGATTTAGTTCCTATGCAAAAGTTGGAACAATAAACTTTGAAATAGCTCAGTACTATTTTTGAAAATATGATTTTTTTAGAAAGATCAGTGTGTATGAACAATTTCAAATGCTTTAGTAAAGGTTTCATTTATTGTTAATCCTAGTTAGATAAAAAAAAAAAAAACTGAGAAATGAAGACAAAATTTCTGTATAAACTCACTGCTTCTAATGAGATTGAATTTAATTTAGATTACGATCTATGGTATCTATAACTGTAGCATTAGTCACTGATTTCATGAAGTTTTTGTATGTTGCTTTTTTTTGCATTTTCTGACTCATGGTCAATGAACGGAGAAGTGATCACAATAATATCATTATTATAGGAAAAAAATCAAAATGTTTTTACATTTTTATTATTTCACTATCAGGTTCAGCTGTCCTTGTACAAAAAGAAATGTACTAAAGTCCTTCTAGAATCTCCCGTGTGAATACCAATTCATGAATTGTTTCTCATAAACGATCACATCCCATTGAGTTGAATCCAATTTTTAAAATGTAGAACAAAAAAAATAATTTCTTGATAGCAAAGATTTTTTTTAATGTGAGATTCAGACTGCATTGAAAATCTGACATAGATGTTTTTTTTTGTTTGTTTGTTTTTGTCCTTCTGAATCTTTTAATAGAAACTTCAATATATGTTTCTTAAATAGAATAAAAGTAAAATCAAATCTGTGAAAGAGATATTTATGAATGTCTTTCTACTAAAGATGTGTGGGACTTGTGAATGAAGAAGATTTAAAGTGTTAAAAGAGACTTAAAAACAAATTGATTTATCCAGAAAAGTAAAGGGTTCTTTGAAATTACGGAAACAAGTATAGGAACCAAAACGTTTTTTTAAAATGGTTGCCCTACAATAGACACCTATTGTTATCTAAAGTAGCTCCCTACACTTACTTAAAAAGAAGAAAAAAAAGTATTTTCCATAAAATAGGACCCAACAAATTATAAAGTGTGGCATTAATGATTTTCAAACTTATGTCATATATAAGACACACCACATTATCATTTGCTTTACTTATAAAAAGAAAAGAGGGAAGCAGTGCAACTGCAATATTTATGTGATTTGCAGTGGA
>NC_050526.1:13103796-13120386 GCF_002922805.2 Oryzias melastigma | reverse complement strand
TTTTTTTTTTTTTTTTTTTTTTTTTGCCACCATCTTTGTCTAAATCTGTTTTCATTTCACTTTAACTCCAAGTTTTAACTTTCTGCTGCAGCTGCAGGGATGTTGTGGTGAAGGTTTCCTGTACCTGAAGGCATCCCTCATGCACACATTCAAACGCTGAAATTCACATCTCTGCTTTGTGTGTTCTCGCCTGGAGTTTGGTTTAAGTTCCTTCAGCATTTTTTTTATTTTTTTTTTTATTTTTTAAAGCTCAAGAATCCGTCCTGGGACCTGTATGACTCAGCTCACTTGGAAAGCAACCGAAACAGCGCCGGCTTCTCTGTACTAAATGTGTCGGAAATCAAAACAGGCCCCTTTGCTGTTAACACAGAGGTTGTTCATGTCCATTTCAGCTCGGGGCCGATCACAAGGTCTCTGCTTGTGGGTTCACATTCTTTTTTCTGCTGCATTTGGATACAGCTGCTCATATTTCCTTTTAGCGTTCTGTACGTGTTCACTCTGTGTACGGGACGTGTCTTTTTGACATGAGAGGCTCTAGAGAGCAAACTTACAGGTTTTGCACAGCTTACTCTAAATAACTGAAGCAAATTAGGAGCTCCTTTGTACAAAAGGTCAGGCTTCCCTGAGCTCCAGTGTTGCAGCAGTCAGAGGATGCTCAGGCAGGTTACATAAAATGACGTTCTTATATCACTTCCCATCGAGATTACAGCTTATAACTGAATTCACTTATGCAAAGAACATAATGATAGGTTCACAAAAAACCATAATTTCACTGCTAACTAAGTACAAAGACCCAAAGTCTTATTTTCTGTCTTGCAGGAAAAATACGCTTTTCAAAAGCAAAAAAAATAATAATATAATTACTATATAAATTAATATAATTATAACTAACAATATTTTTTTTCCTCAAATGACAATTCTTGGTTAGACCATGCTTTATTGGCAGATATTTGGCTTATTTAAATTATTTTTATTTAAATTTTAAAATGTTTTGACATATTTCTAAGGGGCCATTTTTTGCAGTATTATATTCAAAATTTATATTTACAGCTTTACAAATACACTTGCCAGACAGACCGATAAGATTTTTTTTGTTTCCCTCTATTAACATGAGGTCCCTGCTTATGTGTAAAACAAACAGAAAATGTAAAGGTTGGCATTAGCATCCAAAGTGGGGTAAAATGTTGGCGCTTTACACACAAAACTGACAGGAAAAATGAAGACTTGAACTATAAATTTAGTAAAATAGAAGCACAGTTTCATTGGCATAACATGGAAGGGAAAACTGAGGCAGAATTTTCAGTCTTATATGATCATTTTTAAGGCCCAACTCTGCATTTGGCTCAAATATCACTGTTTTTTTTTTTATTTAATCATAGGTCAAATTTCAGTGACAATTTCAACTTCATTATGTAAGACAAAGCTTTAAAGTAATCAGTCTCTTTTTTAAGTCCCACTTTAATCATATTTTAAAACCATTTAAGAAGCGTTTCCAATGCTCTTTTGATTATGATTAAACCCGGGAATCAACAAAAAAACAAAAAATAAAAAAAATAATAAAAAAAACTTGCGTAGCCTTCAAGAACATATTTGCAGAGCGGTAGTAGTTCATTAGAATCTCTCAGTTGTGGGCAGGACCGTCAGTGTGGAGCAAGCCCGCCCCCGTTTTCCTCCCTGTTGCTGAGAGCTCTCTGTTTACAAGCGTGATGACAGCTTGGACAAGAAATACAGAGATGTACACGGATCAGAATGGAGAGGAACAGGGAGCTTCTAGTTAACTTGTATGTCACACTTGCAAACGGTCATTCACTTAGATTTGCATAAAGAAATACTCAGAAAGGCAATTTAAAGCTCAGAATGTATGTCCTCCATCATGAGAAAATTTCCACAAAAACATGTTATAAACAACAAAAACATGCTTTTCTTTACACTGGGTCTTTAAATGAATTCATTTGTATTTTCACACCTTTGTTGTTATTTTTGTTTTTATTCAGAAACAGTTTGTAGTTTCTTAGAAATATTTTTTTTTAGTTTGGTAGGCCTTTTTTTGGACATAAATCTCCAGATCAGGCCTTTTTAAAAGGGGTAAACAGTTTTCATTACCATCTGATATTGTGTGTCTTCTCTGAGGGCATGAAAACGATCCTAAAAGCCCCATCCAAACAAGTGTGGCTGCGAACATGTGAGTTCACTGGAAGTGGCCGAAAGAATCCGCGGCTGAGTGTTGCGCACACCACTTTTAGCCGTTGAAATGAAGACGTCTGTATTTCATCCCCTCCCCTATCGCTCGCTCCCGCTTTCTCTCCTCTCTCCTCCTCGCCTCTCCTCCTCAGATATTGATCGAGCTGAGCGCTTTGAGTACAAAGAGTTAAGGCCTGAAAGGCGAAACAGCCGCGATTTCAGAGAAGTCATGAAAGTTTAAAATGCCTTCTCTTTCAGTCAGGTCCGGAGAGACGTGTTCGCTGTGCGAGTGACCCCCGGGCGCATTTGGAGATCCAATGGTTGAACCTTGCTCATCCCACGTTGAACCAGTCAATACCTATTATTAGCTACTGCCTGCCCTCTGCTACAGGGCCTGATGAGGCAGAAAGAGAAGGAGAAAATACCTTGTGAAGGCCCACAAGAGGAGAAAGCTGCAGTTAGGTTCGTCCGACGGAGGGCGAAAGGGAAAGTGTGAGTAAGTCTGCTGTTTGGAGGCATTTTGAGTGCTTTTCCATGCATACTTTTAGGTTGCTTTTGCAAATGTAAAGCATTATCTTAAAGCACTATCATGAAGCCCTATCTGTTTCTATCATATTAATTCAAACAAATAAGCTTTGTGGACGCTTTTAAAAAATACATTTATCATATAACTAAATCAAAGTAAAAGGTTTTGACAGGCCACAATAGGTTTTGCAGTCATCTGCTGATGAGATTATTTGGTGGTTTGAGTCTTGGGCTTCCCATTTTGCATGTGATGTGTCCTTAAGCAAAGGGGTGTTTAACCATTATAGGCCTTAAGAAGCACTTTGACGACAAAGAGAGAAGGGTGTTGAGACTAAAACCTCTTTCATGCAGGCATTCGGCAATAACAGCGCAACTGAGGTCTGTCTTTGTTCCGTCTCTACTCCCAAGTTGCTAGTTCACACAGACCCCAGGGGGAGTAAAAATCCCGCCCTTCTGTGCCAATTCACTCAGCGATACATCATAAGACCGCTTCCCTAGACTTGACAAATGTTATAGTTTGACTTTGGGAGTTCTGAAGAAATAAAAGAAATTCAGACTTGAGTCCATCTATAGCTTTTATCAGCTACTTTGGCGGTGCTTTTCATCTGTTCCCAAATCAGGTTTTGACTAATTGTCAACTTTTTGTCAACATCATTTTTCTCTTTAAACTATGCACAAAACGGGCATGTGATGAGCATTGAAGAACGTGCCAAGCAGGCATTTTTGAATACACTTTTAGTATATGGAGTTCACACTCGACTGTCGCTGCCATAGACCGTATAAAGATGGAGTGCTCAACCCCTCCCCTCTCATGTTCCAAACAGCAAGTACCTGGTTGTAAGAAGGCCAAAACCCCATAGACTTCCATTGAGAAATAGACAGCTTTTACTCATATCTGTCAGAATAATCATTCTTGCTCTGATACATTCTTCTTGACACTTTCTTTCAAATGTGATTTTTAAAAAGATGTTTTTTTCTTTATTGCAAGTTATTCAAGTTGTAAACTGACCAATCAGATGCCTCAGTAAAAGCATGTGGTGACCGCTGGCCCCCATCTCGAACGTTTAATTGACAGATTCTCCTGAGGTACTTTCAGTGGGAGGCCCATGGACTTTGAACGAGCCAGAACAAGCTCACTCATGATTGGTGACAGTAGTTCTTCTAAAAACGTCAATCAGACCAACTCGGACTAATCGCTGTCAACGGGTTGCAATCGGTTGCAATATGGCGGTAGACGTATCAAGAAGTGATGGCGAAGGCTCTAGTCTGATTTAGCAAGGGCTGGAGGTAAGGCATTTCCTATTAGTGACGTTGACACCTTACATGTCCAGTTCATATAAACGGTCTTTGGTCGTAAACCAATAGTAGTGCATGTTCTCTCATTTAGAAGATGTTGGTGCAAAATATCGAAGCAAAGCAAATCTTCCAAATCTTGCTCCAGGCTTTTTCTTTCACAGCTGTCATGATTGGTGAGAGGCGAAGCAGACCCAGATGCTATAGCAACCTAGAAGGATAATGGAGAGGTAAAGGAAAAGTAGAAAAGGTTTATTGTCCGTGGAGTGTCTGATGAACGGCAGCTGGAACAGAGTTTGGTGGCAGAAGGATGTTGAGGATCTGAGTCAAACCCAGGAGCTGCAGAACGGAGATCTTGGAGGTGAGTGGAATGGACAAGATGTGGCGTGGCAGTCAGCAGAGCGCTTGGCGTGGACACAGGCAGTGGTGGTGCTGGAGGACCCAGGTCGGCACATGGAGAGAAGATCTTTGAGACAAGGAGTAGGTTGTGAGCATGAGCAAAGTTTCAGAGACCTGATTCAATAGGTTTGTCAAAGATTTGAAAACAAACCACGGCATCGTAGTAGGTAACGAACCGGTGATGAATACTGGAGCAGGCCCCTCTTACATAGTGATCTGGAATAGATGAGATGGGGGGCCGACAGATAGGTCCAATTAGGAAAAGCCACAGGAGCACTATGGCAACAGCTACGTTCTCATATACAAAATTTAAAATATCAATGTTTCTTTCTTGGTCACTTTTTAAACAGTTTGAACTTCGGTATTTTACATACGTCACTTTCAAATCCGAGTCTCTGACTGGTTCAATAGCCATGTATGTTGTACGTATGAAAACTGACATACAAACTTGCATAGTGATGCATGAATGCGAGCCCGAAATGTGCGCTTATATAGACTTTGCAATGGAAGATGTAAAGTGAACCAGCATCTCTGAGCTAGAATGTAGCATCATACTTCCACAGGGTATAGATACATTTGGGTCTGGGTCACCCTAGAATGAGTTGGGCAATGCAACCTGACAACAGAAGTTCCTCAAACACAACTTTTCTAGAACACTTCCTGTGGGACCAAAATTTAAATGAATACAGACACCTTTAATTGGGCAGAATGGCTTTCGTGGAAGAACTGGAGTGAGTGGACCGTACATCAGGGTTAAACATAAGATGTTGATGTTGGCGTAAGGCTTTGCAAAATGATTTAAAGCCAATGCCAAACCAGGAATGGAACACACACACTTTAATGTGTGTGATGAGCTCTGGTGGCAAAAAGATTTTTCTTTGTGTGTTAAATAATGAAGGAGAGTCCCTTGTAATGACAGATACTGGTCACATGAGGCAACTATATCTAATGGGAAACACAAGCTCATTGACCTAATTATGTAAACATGTAATTACTACATTTCCTGTTCAACACTGCAATAATAAAAAGACGTAAACACACCAAACACACTTAGTCAAATGGCACTGTTGTGTGTAGCATTATGGAAATTGTGTTTTATCTTCTTATTACCTCAAAACCTTTTTTGGATTCACATCTGTCTGAAGGCTTCACAACACTAAAACCTGTAGCAGTTTCAGATGAAAAGCTTTAAGAAGTACCATACAAATATTTCAAGAATATGTTATTACAATACTTACTTTGTGTATGACTGATGGGCTTGGAATGACACTTATTGTTAGGAATCTTGAGAGGTGGACCCAAAACACATGAGACCAGGTTTGTTGAGGGGACTCAATATTTAGAAAACAAACTAAAACAGGACTAACAATAAAACTGAGCCAATAGAAAATGATAAAGCAAGAAAGAAAAAAACAAAAAGTTCATAATAAAGGTTTGAGACAGATTAAATAAACACCATGACCTTCAACAAAACAAAGATAACTAAAAAAGTATTTTTTTGCTGAATGTGGTTGCTGAAGATGCTGAAGCAATTTACTTTGATTGCTGAAGGGATTTGCGGAAAATGCTAAAGCTATAGAGCTAAAGTTTTTGCAAAATGCCAAAGTCGCTAAAGGATTGAATGCTGCAGAAATCAAAGAAAGTGCATGAAGAATTTGAAGAATTTCTTGTAAAGTCGCATAAATTGTGTAAAAATTATAAATGGTATGAATACCAAAAGTACAAGGAGGAATGTCCTGAACTTGCTGAACGTCTTGATAACAAGATTGCTTAAGTTTCAAGAGTGCACTAAGTTTTTTGAACAAATTTGAAGAATTTTCAATTCATTTTCAATAGGGCTGAAAATTGCATCAATTGTATAAAATTTTAAAAACCATTAAACATATCAATGTTAAAAGTACAAGGAGTAATACCCTGAACAAGCTGAACATTTTGATACCAAGATTACTGAAGTTGCTGAAAGTGTGACTGAATTTTTAAGTGCTGAAAAATGTGTGGAAAGGAGCAGGGGAATCACTATAGTGTGAAAAATGGAAAACATTCACACTATACATGATAAATAGGTATCCATATATACAATAAATAAATATATAAATAAATAAATAAATATATATACAAAGTACTTGTGCAGTGCTTATCTCCCTTCCTTGAAGCCCCAAAGCGCTTTACATTCACCCATTCACACACACATTCACACACTGGTGGAGACTCCACTGCCAAACTCTGACGCCAATATTCCACCAGAGGCAACGTGGGGTCCAATGTCATGCCCAAGGACACTTTGACACATGGGCAGGCAAGGCGGGAATCGAACCTACAATAAAGACAAACAGAAAGAGGTGAGTACTGTATTTTTCTGAATATAAGTTGGGTCCTTTTGCATAGTTTGGTTGGTCATATAACTTATACCCAGTAGAGACTTACAGTATATGTGATTTTTTTTTTTCTTTATTGTAGCAACAACTGCAATAGGGGCATGATAGGGGTGTGTATTAGGATTTGCTGCTGACATCAACACAGAAGAAGAATTGCTGCTCAATCGATGGGGTCTCCAAGATATATGGTTCAGTACTGTACAATGGGTCAATTTTACAATGGAAATATCAAAATAAAAATACCAGGCCATACTGGACCACTCAGTGGAAATAAGTCTTTATCGTCCAAATCTGCAGTAATTGTAAAACTTGGACCATGTGTTATGACAGAAGGAAAACAGAACATGCTCAATCAAAAAGTTACCAGTCCTCACTGATTTCACAAACCCTCGTGATAGGAGGAGCCAGGAGGATGGGCAAAAATAACCAAAACCAAAATATTCAGAAAATTTCAGTCATGAGTCATAAAAAAAGAAAAGGGGGTCCTGCAATCCCCCTGAGAAGACATGATAAAGATGAGCAAAAGAGACATCCTTCTGGAACAGATAAACAGAAAAAAGGACAATACTGGCGACCCTCCTCAGGGACAGGAAAGCACGAAGAAAAGCGGCCTCCATGACACCCCCGTCCTTACGCACTCACGAACGGACAGGCAAGATGCAGCAGATCAACCTGGACATGGAGTCGTTGATGTGGACAGCTGTTCCAGAGAACTGCCTCTGGAGCCAACGATCTCCTGCTGGATCCACGTTGGTGATATCATCCTGGGTTTTTAGGGGGTTTCTGTTGGTACAACCCAACTCTGTCAGTAGGGAACAGAAGGTCATACTTTTGTAAAGACGAGGTGATGACTTTCCCAGAGATGAGTGAAAGGATCCGACCAGAGAAACTGTAAACCACATAAAAGAGAAATATTTCACTTCAGGCTATTCATGAACTCTTAGAAATGAGAGAAACACAATTCTAAACAGGAACTTGATGAGGCTGGAACAAAAAGTTGACGGGGAGAGGCATAAATGGGGTGGTTGGCATTTAGGATATAGGAGGCATGGATGAAGCATGGTATGGAAGGAAAGGAGGGTCAAAAGGTAGTTAATCTGACAAAAAGAATGTTTCTATAGCAACAAATTTATAAAAAAAAAAAAGTTTGAAGAATTAAGTAAGAGAGTGTAACACGTGAAACATAGACTGATTTACTAAACAGAAATGACACAAATTAAGTGATTTCAATTCATTCAGGAGGTTATAGGAAGTCCTTCACGTCTGTGACTTAGTCAGATTTAGACGGGCTGGTTAAGGAATAAAATCTCACATTAGACCAAAAATCTGGATTATTCACAAAACATTTGGAGAAATACTCCTAAGATCATTGAAATGAAAGATTGGCTTTTCAAGATGTGCATCCTATAATATTTTTTAGCAAAGATACCACAACAAATACATTACAAAATACTTTGTCTTATTCACTTATTGCAATATTGTTTGGGCAAGTACTTGTCCTACTTATCTGACAAAATTGTACTATTACAAAATTACAGTTGTTAAACACTTGTAGTATAAATATGCATCAGGTACTTAAATTTTCTGTATTGATCAATCAGGGCAAATGTTCTAACAATTTCCTACACTATACCATCCAAAAATAAATAAATAAATCAACTTCACTCTTACAGTATCAGAAAAGGGCAGACATTCAACGATCCTCCATAAGTCACAAGGTAAGTTAACTTTTGTTACCATGTCAACAAATTAATAAATGAGTTTGAGTTTTTGATAGTAAGATTTAAAGAAATACCTTACCATCTTGTAACATCTGTAACACCATCACATGATTTTACTTTTGTGTATTTTTATTTTGCTTGTATTCTATGCATCTGTATAAAAAGAAAATCAAATCAAACCACAAAAAAATCACAAGAATTATAGAGACTGTCATAGATGTGATAGTGTAATGTGTGTGTGTGTGGGGGGGGGGTTATTCATTTCTTGTATCTCTTTAAAGTCCCACTCTGATCATCTTTTGATCCATTTTCAAAGCATTTCTATATATCTTTTAGTTATGATTAAAACTTGTGTTGTTTTCTTGGACATAGCTTCTGTAGAGTTGTTCATCAGAAGTTCACTTTGAGTTGTGGACAGGACCGCTGGCATGAGGCAACAATGCTCCCTTTCCTGTTTACTCATTCTCCTGCTATCTTACAGCCCCATTCACACCAATCTAAAGCCTTTTGTAGTTTAGGCTAAGCGTTATTTACTTGAGTGGAGAGAAAAGAGGAAGAGGGAGGAACAGAGAGGGGGAGCCTCCTCAGCCCCAGACAAACAGCCACCACGCCCCAGGAGTTCTGAGCATCCCAACACCCCAACCCCAGGCACAAGCCAGGGACCCCCAAAGGAGACTTGTCCCCACGCTCCAATCAACCATCCGCTCACTCAATAGGAGGTCCAGGCGGGAGCAAGTTTACAAAAGTACAGTTAAAATTGCCGGGTAGTGCACCGAGAGGACATCTACAGAGTATTCTAGACCTGAATTTGTTTCTAAAAATATTCATAAAATCATTGATAAAACCAGTCAAACAGGATGATGCTGGACATTTAAGGCGTTGTATTTGCCTTTACGTATTTCCTGTTATTATAGAAATGTACCACGACCAGGTTGAAAGAACCAGACATATGTTGGGGCCCTGAAAAAGTTTGCAGGTTTGCCATGATAACCTGAAAAAACTGAGTAATAAGTTAGAATTATCTTTCTAAATGTTGCATTTATGTGAAAATATTTAAGTCACTCATAAAATTGAAAAAAAGATATTTGACCACTTTTTATTCTGAGATTTTGTTTGTATATTAAAAGGCAAGAACAGGTTTGTCTGTATAGTACATTTTGTGTACAAAGACAATTAACAGTGTTTTACATAAAACATTTGAAATAAATATTAAAGGATCATTAAAATAAAAATATAAAGAATTTAAAGTGAACTTAATATAACAGTGTGGATATAAACTTTTGAATAAATATTAATGAAACACAACTGATAACAAGTGGGTCCTTAACCTGGATTTAAATGAGTTAAAATGCAAAAATATTGCAGGTATTTAACCTGTTTGCCTTATATGAAGTGCACCCTTTAAATTATTGCCACTTAATGCGACTCATTTTCATATTTACAACAGTGTCATGAAACACTATGGATTTTTTTTTCCTTTTAAAACACTTTAGTTTCTGTGTTTTGATATTAAAATCAAGTCTTTTAGGTGAAGATGATGTTACAGAAGACAACATGACAGATCACTGATCAAGCAGTCAAGTAGGTTTTTCTTAACTTGTGGAGATGATTGTTTGCAAAGAAATGTAAAAAAAGGACAATCTTTTTCCTTTGTTAATTTTTTTGTACATCTGTGAGAAAACATATCTGACACAAGGTTATTTGGACAAGACAGGAAAAAATGGTTAAAACAAGGTCATTCTTTACTTTTAGCAGCTATGACATGATGAACACGATCCTACTACAAATCTTGAATTGATGATGAGAACAGATGTACAAGTTGGGTTGAGTAGATGATGGGAATAAAGACACAACAGTGACTTGTTTTCTACTGGAAGTCAAACAAATTTAGAAATAAATTCTGTGCAGTGAGCTTCAACATGTCAAAGCACTTCTCTCTTGAACGCCCCCTTAAGAAAAACAGAGAAGTTTGGTGGCGGCAGAGACAAGCCTGACTTAACTGAGTTTCCCTCACAAGACAACCTCCAACAGCAATTACTGCACATCACAAGCATCGCGGATGACTAACACACACACATCCATGTGCACAAGTGCGCCACGTACTCTCCGAGCCTGTCACATCTCAACAAACTCGCCGTTCAGCATGTCAACACCACGTTACCTGGAGCACAGCCTGGCTGTAATGGATTATGAGAGTCACACTATGTCTCCCCTGTTTACACACACACCCGACACGATTCCCTCTAATTGCCCAGAATGGAGTGTGACCCCTCACCCCCCCCCTCCTTCCACAAGCACCCCATCATCCCCTCCCCACTTTTAATCCAGCCTGCTCTCAGCTTCGGGGGGCCATCCGTCAGTCCTGTCCAGTTGGCTCCGGTCATAAAACTGGCAGATGAGGCAGGCGGGCCGGAGCCTCGGTCCCATCACCGCCCGAGGACGGAGACGCGGCACCCAGCATATGCTGCCTAAGTACTGAGCTGGAGGGTGGGCGGAAGGATGTGTGTGGGAGTTTTCCAACCGAGCACACATGGGAATGTGTGTCTGCATGTGCGTGTTTAACCGCTGTCCGCATGAAGACCGAAAGATGACGCAGGGATACGGAGCAGGACCATGACATTTACAAGCACACACACAGACCACAGAAAAGCAGAATAAACTAGGTTTTACTTCACCTCACTTTTCTCTTATACTGGTTTACCAACAGTTACAGAAAACAGATTTCAACACACAAACACAAGTTCACAGATAAAGGTGGAAATAAATGGGATTTCATTTGAATACTGTCAACCAAAAATAAAAAAAAAGTTAATATCTCAACGACTATTAGGGCCATCATAAAATAATAGAAATCCTTTCACAAGAAAGTAATAAATTTAGGTGAAAAAAAGTTTTAATTTTATAAGGAAAAAGACACAATTAAAAAAAAAGATTGGTTGTGTAATATACATTAATTAGTGACTAAATCTATCAATGCAGCCACTTATGGTGATGTCATAACACTTAAGTTTAATCTGATTTTATTTCAATTTTTTGATTTGAAATGGTTTCTTTCAAGCAATAAAAAACAAGGATAATGCATGTGCAATACAATCAACAGAGGTTGATATCCGTACAAAGATATGTCACACTTAGGATAACCAGGCTTAAAATTATATATGGCTTGAAAGGGAGTGGGTGGAAGCGAACTTATATAATCCCACCCCGGCTGGGCCTTACCATTTCTTTTACATGAATAATCATTTTTTTGTTCAAAACTTCTAATCAGAGATTTTTACTGTACCAACACAGCTACAGGTCATTAAAAATCATTGAGTATCACTGGATCACATGACTTTGTAAGTAGACATAACATCATTTCTGAATTCATCATAGCATTTGCTGATTATCATATAGTCAGAATTCAAATCAGAGAATCAGAATTCAAGTTTATTAGGGGTCTCTGGGCCATAATGCACTTGGACCTTTAAAACTATAGTGCAGACAGCAGAAACGGCACCAGAAATCCACTCCTTGTGGTTCAAAAATCTCTTTTTGAAGAGGCCAGTTTCCTGCTAATTCTTTTCAATGTCCTTTACTTATCATCAAACATTGTTGACTGACTAAAAGATCTCCTTATTCATTAAACCAATGCCGAAGTAACCAGTTATAATGTCTAAGAATCTCATACAGACACGATATTGGTTATTTTTTGTTATTTGTATTTTTCTTAGTAAACTACGGTGGCCAGGAAGTGCAAAACAGTAAAACATTTACCTGAAACACTTTTACAATTTGACCAAAACACTTTTACAAGTTTGACCAAAACACTTTTACAATTTGACCAAAAAACTTTTACAAGTTTGACCAAAACACTTTTACAAGTTTGACCATAGATGGTAAAGTGGATCGGAATATGGACCTGTCCCCTTACTTGTTCCGCAGGGGAGTTCTGGTTTGTCCAGTTAATATACACTGTGAGCCCCGAAGTGATTCTGCAGAGTTGAGTGAGGAGAAGACCGGGTAAACGGACATAGAACAGGTAGCAGATTATGCCAGAGGGCCCAGCAAGAGCCAGGCCAGGATAGCACCGTGAAAAAAAAACGGCTAAATGACCGTGAAGAACATGCATCGAAAGCGGCGTTCTATTGTTGTCGAAACCATTCGTCCAAAGCGCTGCTACAGACTGTCACTTGTCTGATCATGGCTTAGCAGTGGGCGTGGCCCAGTGGCTATGTCGCTGGACCTTGGCGCAGAAAACCTGTGATCGACTTCACCCCTGGCTGCACTTATTTCTTTTCATTGTTGCTGACATACAGCGACAGGATTGTTTTCTTTGTAGTTAGTGTACATTTTTTTGGCTAGTAAATTGTGAAATAGACCAAAACAAATTTTATTTGTCCCTCCCGTTATTATTATCTTTTTTTTTTTAATTCTGATATTATTTACTGGACAAAGTAAGAGTTGGTGTCCCGATGGAAATGCAGTGCTTTTCGGGTAAACACAACACAAAGGGGAGGAGTTTCCAAAAATTAACGGGAGGGACAAAGGAAGTTTGTTTTGGTCTTTTTCATAAGTGTTTCAGGTAAACGTATTATTGTTTTGCACTTCCCGGCCACCGTAGTAAACAGACTTTTACCTCATATATTAATTATTTTAATTTATGAAATTATAATTTTATTACCGTTAAATATTGACTATTTTACTCATATTACCAAAACATTTATTTTTGCATAATGACAATTTTTACTTTATTCTAATAAAATTGAACATTTTTTCTCAAAATTGTACGACTTTAACCTAGTAAATTACAACTTTTTCTTAGTTTTACAGCTTTATTCCTTTGAACATACAACTTTTTTCCGAATTATTTAATTTATTCAACTAAAATTACACATTTTTTCTAAAAACTTTAGGACTTTTACCTGGTAAATTACAATTTTTTTCTTTATTTTACAGCTTTATTCTCGTAAACATACAACTTTTTTTTCTCATCATTTTATGACTTTCTTGTCATACATTTTAATTATTTATTAAAATGTTCATGGTGGCCCTAATACGCCCTCATATGTCCCTCTTTTTTAATCCTTTTTTTAAGACTGTAATCAAAGCCACCTCATCTCAGAATCCTACAATCATTTAAACCACAATAGTAAAGACACAAAAATCCAAATCACTTAATTTAATTTTTTTTAAATAAATAAATCAACAAGTGTGTTAATGAGTATTTATACAAATCCAGATTGTCCTTTTTAGTTTCATTTTAGTCGTAAATGTCATCAAACCTTTTGGAGTGGCATTTAGATTTGCAAAAACCCAAACTAAGTAAATATAAGAGCAGCAAACTTTTCAAAACTCTCTGAAGAACCTGTTTCTCAGTTAAGTGCAAAACCTGACTGGCAGACCTCATTTTTGAAAAAATGAAAATAAAATAGGCGTTCTACAGTAAGAACTTGAATACACTTGTAAGGTGCTGATTTGTAACCATCTGCCAGGAAAAGTAAAAAAAAGTGAATCAGAAAACCACAGAAATGTTGGCAAACTTTTTTTTTAAATGATCCAAATATTTATAGAAATCTTGCATGATTATAAAAAAACAAAGCAAAAAAGGCAAAAGTTTGAAATGTCAGAAACAATTCAATGCACATTCTGATTTCAATCATTAAATGTCGGACATTTATGGATCAACAGGTGAATTTTAATCCTCAACTGTAAATTAAAAGCAGCCCCAGTTTAAGGAGAAATGATTGATGACTTTGATTTTTATATCCTACAGATGTCTCACCAGATAAAAAAAAGGAAATACAGTTTTGTGAATGTCAATATGGATTTTTTATACATTATATTCTACGTAAGACACATAAATATTCATTAGTTTTAAACAATGAGAAAAATATGCTTTCTTAAGAAGTTTGTCTCCATATATCTTGCAGTACATACAAAATTCTCTTTTTCCTGTTTTACTTCGCTTGAGCTTGTTTTATAGCTTTGAGACCTTACAGTCTAAATTTAAGTTTGCCGTTCGATCAGTTTAGTATGTAGATTGCTTTTCCACAAGGAAGGACAAGTATTTTAAAACTGTAAAACTAAAAAGAAGAAGCCTTAAATCAATACTCGATTGGGTGTTATTTCCTACACGTGTTGATGATTGTTTTAGGTAAATGATAACAGAGGCAAACATGAAGTTTTGTCTTGCTTTTCTCCGTCCTCTGATAGAAGCCAGTGCATAAAACCATTAGAGACTGCAGAGTACTAAAAAAAAAAAAAAAAAAAACAACAACAACAGGATTCT
This sequence comes from Oryzias melastigma, assembly GCF_002922805.2. NCBI lineage: Eukaryota > Metazoa > Chordata > Actinopteri > Beloniformes > Adrianichthyidae > Oryzias > Oryzias melastigma. Next base: position 13,105,621 of record NC_050526.1, on the reverse strand, counting down.
TCTTTTGAGAAAGGAAAGTGAAATGTTGCAGGCTGTGTGGCGCTCTGGCTCTCTGTTGGTTGAGATGTTGCAGGCAGAGCTGTGAAGAGGCTTCCAGGCAGCTTTTTGTGTCACCATCACTCCCCATCACAGGGGGCTTCTCCGTCTCCTGCTCTGCCTCTGGAGGTGAAGATGAAGCGGGGGGAAGAAGCAGGAGTTTGTGTGTTTGATTGTGTCTTATAACTACAGTTTAGATCAGTTAAAGGCAAGAAAACATGTGGAAGTGTTAACAATGACAGACACAAACAGAACATAATTAGGGAAGCAGATAAAACTGGAATAGAAAGTTGGAGTTATGGATGCAAATGTGTATATATGTGATAGATCATTTCTTTGTTGTACTGTAACACACTAAATCTTATATTATTCAAGAAGAAAATGTTTTATTATCCCTTTAAAGGGGTCCTATTGGTTAATATAAGCAGAATATTTTCATTTGTTAAGTTCTTGAAAAAAGTTCACTGAAATTAATGATAATTTTAGGGCCCACTTCACCAAAATCTCCTAAAAAATTACGTAAATTGCATGGACATGAATAGATTTCACATGCTATTTAGTTTGGATTTGGAGGTTAGTTACAAAAATTTGGGATGTGTAATGAATTAGACAAGAAAAAAAATCACTTTCTTTATTTAACATTCAGGGTAAATTATGCACAACTTGTTTATGCATATGCTGTTAATATCGCAAATAGTTGTATAGTTTTTTTTATTCATAATTCCAGCCACACCTTAAAAAAAAGTCATGTTTAACTAGTTGCATTTTCAAAGAGCATGAAATAGTGCAAATTGAATTTGTGATAATAAATTTGCATTGAAACAACAATTTAGAAAAAAAACTTGCATTTATCAAAAACAAAATAAAAAATCTTAGAGGAGGTGGGGTTTGATGCGTTTCAAAATTGAGATGAAATGAGTCACGTGAACAACAACTGGACTGCACAGTGGGCGGCACAAGAGGTCCCACAGCATCACACAACTCATCAAAAGTTGTGTGTCATGTGGAATTGTTGAATCCACAGCTGCTTTGTAAAATCACCATCCAGGGTTTCCCAAAATTACTTCATTCATTTAAGGAGTTTACCGCTCAATGGCCTGAATAAGACGCCGACGTCACTCTAACACTAAATTTTTAAAACTTTAAAAACGTAACTTTTTAACATAATTATGAAGTAGATGTATAGCATTACCTGTGATAATGCTAGAATGAATGCTGTAAGCTGAATTTGGCTGCTGAAGAGGCTAGTTCTGTCAGCTGAAGATGCTAAAATTGATAGCTAAAAACGCTGCAGCTGATGATTGAAATCAATGAAGCTGATAGCTGAAAACGCTGAAGTTGACAGCCAGCTAAAATATTAGCTAAATGCCAAATTAGCCCAACAAACAAACAAAAAAAATGTTGGTTAGCCAAAACAGCTAGCATGTAGCTGAAAAAATAGCTAAACATCAAAATTGACAAAAAAAAAAACTGAAAAAGGTCTAAATTAGCCAAAACAGCTAGCCTGTAAATACAATACTAGCCAAACTCCAAAAGAGCCTAAAAAACTTTTCAAAATGCCTAAATTAGCCAAAACAGCTAGCATGTAGCTGAAATATTAGCTTAACTCAAAATTAGCATAAAAAAATCCTTGTGTATTTCAATATAGTCCAACAGGCTAGCAGAATCCCAACTTTTAAAACTTTAAAACCGTAACTTTTTGGGACTTCCGGTGAACCCATGGAGTAGTCGGCAGCTTTACGAAACCGCTCTCCCAACATAACAATTACTTGTCCCATTTAAACTCGAA
>NC_050526.1:13066518-13101720 GCF_002922805.2 Oryzias melastigma | reverse complement strand
CAAAAAAAAAAAACCGTAACTTTTTAACAAAATTCTGAATTAAAAAAGGCAGGAATATTATTCCAGAATAAATCAATTTAAATCATAACTTTTCAATATTTTACTCTCCATAAAAATATATTTGGTCAAGTTTATACTAGTTAGAAATGAGTGCTAGATAACATCGGACCATTAATAACAATAAAATAAAATGATCTGGAGGGCCGGATATAATTACCCAGACGGCCGGATCCAGTTCCCTGGCCTTGATTTTGACACTTTTGCACTAGACTAAATAAATAATAAGTTTTTGATAGCTTTCAAAAGCATTATTTCCTATTTAGACCATTCTGATCACAACAAAACAAAAATGAAACAAGAAAGTTGCAGATTACTCTGAAGTAAATAGATTTATTTGGTGTTCATGTCAGGAGCACCTTGGAATGGCTCTCATTGAAGAAGAAGCTGCAGAAACAAATCCAGCAAGGAAAGCAACGTTTTAAGTTGGGACCAGAAAGAAAAAAAAAAAAAAAGAATGTAAAAACGCTGAAATATTTTTCTTTTTTTGAGAGAAAAAAAATCTGTTTTAAATTGCTAAAAATGACAGTATGTTGACTTTTAAAATTGAATGATAGAAACATAGACTGTATGTCTGGAGCCAATACATTTGTAGCTTTATTAAGAATTATATCATAGAAGAAGAGTTTTATTTTGCAAAACCACTTCCATCTGCACACTAACACACACAGTTAACCCCAGTCCTGGGGGTGTGTTGTCAGGCGAGGCGGAGTCCTCGTTCTTTCTATCCCTCTCTGGTGTGAGCGCGTCCAGTCCTCCAGGGGGAATCTCATCCTTCTTAATCCTATTAGTGGTGGAACTCGCAGCTTGGCGGCCTGCTCCTCTGGACCTGTCCACAGTCATTATCCTGACCTCCACTCTGCAGCAACTCCTTCTCTCTGTGTTTCCAAGTTCAGTCATACATCTTACTCCGTACCCTTCTGCGGGTTTTTCTTTTTTACCTCACTGAACCATGTTATCCAGCACCTCTGTGTAATATTTGTATTATCACTATCTAGAAAAATGTTTCACAACTTTAAATGTTTACTCGTTTTTTTTTTTTAGATGAAAACTCCTTTGTGCAAAGGGAGGAAAAAAGGCGAACCGTGTTTTTTGATGGGCATGTTTTTTAGGGTAATTCTGTCCGGTGGGTGGGCTTACTTTCAGAAAACAATGAACAGATGTTTGTTTTAACAGAAAGTGCTCACCATTGGAGCAGTCTAAATCCCCCACTACCTCAATCATTGGCACGCATGAAACTTTGCTTAAGCTGTGGTGAATTAGCTGGAGCACTAACTGTTACAACATATCAACATTTCATTGAAATAAGTCTTTTTCAAGATAATTTAAACCGTTTATCTTGAAAAAGCTGTAATTATCCATTTTTTTTTATCTTAGAAAGAATAAGAAAAAAAGACTTCTGCTTTAGGTATGAATACATCAGACAGAACCACAACAAAGCTCATTTATTATTGTCAATTGTGACAGAAATGTGACAATCGCTGTACCGATTGAACTGGTCATAGTTGATAATGACCACACTCTGACATAAGATAAAAAAACAACTGTCTTGGTTTTTTGTAATTGATTGCAGTTTTTGACACTAGACCACTTGATCCTTTCAGAGACTCCAAGACAACGTTGGAACCACTGGTAAAATGTGTGTTCCTCACATCACATAAAGATGTTTTTGTAATTTTTAATGACTGTTCATCCAAAAGATCTACAATGGCATGTGGGATACCTCAGGGTTTTGTTGTAGGTCACACAATTTTTTAACTTTACATTAAATGTAACATCAGGAGACATGGCAGACACACAATCAAATGTCTATGTGTCTCCTGATGGTATAAGACCCACTGACGACTGTTTTATTTGTATTGTAGACATTAGAATGAGAGTGAGAAGTTCCTGCAGCTCAATGATGACAAAGTTGAAGTTTTATTGTTGGTCATGAGGCTGAGACAGAGGATCAGAACATACTGTGACAAAATTGGTTAATATGAAGCGTCACTTTATGCAGATCTTGGCTTTAAATCCCTCATACACAACATGACAAAGACTGCATTTATCCTTACAAAAACATAGCCCAAGATAGTACCTCAGGGCCTGTGCAAAGATGATCATTTGTCTGTTTATTACATGCAGGATGGATGATTGTAACGCCCTTCTGTCAGGTTTTAATAAGGACAGAAAACAAACTAAAGCTCTTATAGTTATAGCTTTATTGTTTATATGACGCCATAACAGGATCAAAGTCAAACAAGACGCCATACAGTCAAATCTACAGATAATAAAAGCAACAATCAAAAAGTTAAAACAATTTAAAATTAAGGTAGTAACCTTAAAAATAAATACAATAGTCAAAGGAGAACACTGATGAATGCAAGAGCAAGTTAAAAAGATAGTCTTGTAGGATGTAATAAAACATCTTTTCTACCAAAACTAGAAAGTAGAACCAGTTTTAAAGCCTTTGCAACTGTTCTCCCTAAGCCTTATGATGACTTTTAAGATATTTTTTTATTCAGTTTATGAATGTTTTAATGCTCTTGGGCCTTCTTATTTAACAAGACTCCTTTTACCTAATGAACCTTAAAGACTCCCTAGATGCTCAGGTGCAGGTCTCCTGAGCATCCCAGCATCCCAGAGTTCAATAGCCAATACAAAGGCTATTGGAGCTTAAAATAAGACTTTCTGACACATGTTAATACTCGTGAGTATCATGAGGCTTTGTTTAAATACTGACCTTTTTTTTCTCTGGAATTCCCTCTGCAAAGATTTGAGGAGTTCATTTATGTTATTTGGTTGTTGCTATTTATAAGTTTAATAGTTTTTTTTAATCTTTAGAAAATTTGCCTCTGAATCTGTCAGTTTGTAGACTATAAAATATTAATTGTGTAGTAAATGTTTTTATTTTTCAATTTACTTTATATGTCATAGTCTCATGCAGTTTCACAGCCCATCATTGGTTCTTTCCTTTGTTCTTTTTCACTTAAAATGATTATTTTACTGTTTTGTTGGGTACATTTTAGCTTTTCAATGGGTGTTTGTCAAACACCTTCATGCATGCTATCAGGGGTTGAAAGTGCAATTTCCAACGTTTTGGCTGGGGCCATTGACTGGATTGTGACTGTGAAGCGCTTTGGGCCTTGGAAGGGAGGCAGAAAGCGCTATGCAAGTATACGCCATTTACCATTTATATGAGAACTGGACTGAGTGAGTGTGAGGTAAACCGTAGAAAAGGTAAGCAGTAAGCAGTGATTGGTCCAAGTTGGTCAGAGTCAATACTTTTTATAGCAACCACTCTAGCCAATCAGAAGTGGGCTTGATGAGACTGATGTTAGCCAACAGTTAGGATATTTCCACTGCTGGTCTGGGTGCTATGGATAGAGGTCTTTGGCTGTCACTTTAATGCTCTTTACCTGCTGGAGGAGATGATGATCGCTCCCATGTGCTCTGCTCTGAGCCTGCTGTTTGACAGGATGTAAGAGAGAGGATAAACACAGGCGCCCCCAACCTGGTCGGCCTTGGCCCTGACAGTGACTGAACTGGCCTCAAATCGCCTGTGACAGGGAGCAATGTCAACATACACACCCACACCCAACATTACATGTGCTCAAAAACAAAATTCATGTGACAGCACATGCAATGACAGGTGTTAAATATGAAGTTTAGACTGAGAAGCGCGCACACACACCGGGACAACGAGCAAACACACCTGCCAGTTTATACACACGTTCGGCGTGTCCGAACCTGTTCCAGCAGATTTAAGCTGACAACACCTCAAAGACATGCATGTCACTTCACCTAAAGATGCAGGAGGATGATTTGTTTCAAACATGTTTGAGGTGTTCACAGCATCAGGTCGTCAGCTGACCGGCCTCACCTCCACTGAGGCTCACATACTGCCCCGAGGAGAGACTTACATCTTAGACCTTGTCATGAGAGAGTAGAAAAGAGGGAAAAAAAGAGTTGAAGATGGACGGAAAAACAATTCAAGTTGATATCAGATGTGATGACAGGTGAAAAAGCAAACGAATGAGCTGCTATCAACGGAGCTTGTAGGACATTGACCTAAATATCATCAACTCTTCAGACAGGAGGAAAGTGAAGGATATGAAAATGGTCATAGCGCCTATGGTAAATTAGAAAACACATGCGGCACTATGCCAGGTGCCTGAGGAGAGATGGCACCAAAAGTGATTATAACTTGTCTTTACAAAAAATCCCACTGATTAGAAAATTACTCTTTAACACAAAGAACTTTTCCACACTGTTGTAATATAAATCACAATGTTTTTATTTGGATAAAGTACAACATTTTTCTCTTACGGATTTTTATTTATTTTTTCAAAAAATGATAGAGCGCTTTATAAACCAGAGTGCCTTAAATGTTAATTAATCCTGGTTATAGCGATTTTGAGAGGTAAAAATATCAATGTGTTTGGTTGAATGTTATTATGAATCATTTAATGAGGCAAACGAGATTCAAACTGTTTGTTTTTCTTTTTACGTGTTGCAAACAAAGTTGGGAGTTACAGATATTGGTGAAAACACTAACGTGACTAACTCTTCTAACGTGGTTAACAGGTGCCATGGTACAAACAAGCTGTAGTTTGACTGATGGACATAACTCTGACACCATTGTTTTTGGGTGCAACGGATCACAGATGAGTCAGGATTCACACAGGTCACTAGCCACGGTTCGGCACAGGCCTGTACCGTAGACCCATACCCTCGGTGCGCATCATTTAAATTAAGTTTGCGATAAAACCAAGCGCAATTTGCGCCCACCATCTTTGTTATGATATGCATCAAAGTTGGTGCTCGAAGTTTGTTTATGTGTATTAATAAACCTGATGAACTCTCCTGTTGTGTGTGGGAGGAGCTACCGTGAAGTTTTTCTCAAACTCACAATAAGCCGTAGGTGATGCTTAAAGATCAAGATTTTTATTTTTTAACTGATGGACAAAACCGTTGCTAATCACATCTCCATGTCTGGGTTTATGAGATCATTCAGAGATTCTCCCAGTACATGAATGACATCCACCATAGTGGTACTTCCATCTCTGTGACCAGTTTGATAACTTTCTGTCTTGGATTGCAACTGGGAAAAAACACTGGTGAGTCTGTACTACAAAGTTGTAAATTCTGACATACTTTGCTTGTCTTTATGTATTTATATTTATATACAGTACATATATATACATACTTTTGTCTTTTGTGAGATGCAATACACTAGAATGCACTTTGCATGAACATCCTGAGTTCAATGGTATTTTTATTTTTATAAATATGCCTCAATGAGCATATTTTTGATGTGATTATTATGTATGTGTGTGTGTTTCAAATGACTTTATTTATTTTTTATTAGATTTATTTCTTTATTTGTTGTGAAACTTTAAAGGACTTGAACCGGGGCCGTTTCGCTGTGAAGCAAGTGCGCCATAAGCACTGCTACACCGTGCCGCCTTTTCATATTTTCACTATTAGCTTTAAACCTGTTATTTTGTCCTGTTTTTTCCTTAATAACTGATCTGAAAAATGGTCCAAACCATGCCTCTAAACCAGACACGATCTGAATTGTGAATTTTGTGATCTGTTGCACCCTTACTTTTGTCTTGCTTAATACACCTTTTAGTACAGTGTGCATTATACATGGCATAAGTTTGAAAATAGTCCATTCATTTACAGTCTGCCTTATAATCTGGTTTCTAATGATCAGACATCCATGCAAAATGACTATTGTGTCTTATTTTATATTATGTGTTGTGAACAACTTTATCATTGAAGCATGGGAAGAAGGACAAATGTAAGCCATCTATTCGTTATTCCTTACCTTACGGGGAGCCTATGAAAGAAACTAGTCCATCACAGGTCCACACAACCAATCCCACCCACATTCATATAGGAACAATTTTGAATCATCAATTCTATGACACATGTTTTTGGACTGGAAGGAAACTGGAGTGCCTAGAGGAAACCCACACAGCCACGAGGAGAACACGCAAAGTCCACATAGAAAGGACCCAGCTGGGATTAGAACCAGAGTGCTAACCACTACACCACCATTCAGCCTCATGTAGGTCAGTGTTTACTAGCTTTACCTTTAGAATGTGTTATTTTTAGATCCTGTTCTGATGTCTTCCACAAAGTAACAAGCAGCAAGAATCTCTGCTAAATTTCTCAAAGGCTGTGTTACTATAAGTAATATTCTTATTCAGAACCTTAAACAGCTTAATACACACCTTAACTCCTTTCCTTTTATATTATACCACACACTCATTTAAACAAAACTCAATATTTCCCTTTTATCATTGTTCTAATTTTACCCTGTTCAGTTGAAAAAGTTTTCCCTCAGAAGTCCACTATCTGCGACAGCCTGGGGAGTGTGCGTTTTAATTTTCTCTCACCTAGTCATCACTGTATGCTCCGTAGGCAACGGGGACCTGAGCCGTTTGTTTTATGTGGCACAAGTGTTCGTTGAGAGATCAAGAGCCAAAACGAGCACCGGCTGAAAGGGAGGCCTGTGAACACCTCTTGCTAACTTTAATGGAACAGTCCCCCGCTGAGTTCTGAGGGAACCTGCAGTCCCAGCACCTCAAATCAAGACATTTATCTTCAATGAAGAAAGCCACGTCTGCAGCAAAGGATGTAAATGTGCTCACGTACACACTCAGCTTGGGCCAGCTTCAGAGGCGCTTAGAGAAAAATATCAAAGCTGTTTGAATGTTACTAAATATAAAGATCTATATGCAGGTGATCATTTTCTCCCACGACAATAAACAAATGATGTTGGAAACATTTGGAAATGTTAAAGAGAATGGCACAGGGTAAACAAGGATAAAAAAGTTTAAGTAATAGGAAGGAATATTGTTATTAATAAGTCATGCCGTAAAAGTCAGCTGCAAAATAGTTATCTGCTTTGGGATCAACAAACAAAGGTAAACGTTTCAAAATAAGAGAGCATGTTAAATCGGTGAATCCTTACACTCTATGACCACGGACCAACAGACATGTCCATAAACAAGGCATCTTCAGGTTAGTAAGACTTGTGTTGCTGAAAGTTGTTGCTGTTTGCACCAACAATCTAATCAATCTTTATTTTTAGAGCATTTTTCATACATAATGTAATACAAAGTGCTATTTACAAAAAAAAAAAAAAAACATGAATAAAAAACCTAAAAGAACTACAATAATTTAAAAAATACCCTCCCCACCAACCCACATACAACCCTCAACACCATCTCTCACTCCCTTAACTGATCCAGAATGGTGTATACTATCTACCTCGAAGGCCCAAACTGTTTCACAATCAAAGTTCCATTCACACACACATTCACAGAGTGATGGCGGCTCTGCCTTCCACCTGAGGAAGGGTGTCAATGTCTTACCCAAGGACACTTCGACACATGCGGGCAAGGCATGAATCACACCCGCAATCATCCAATCAGGAGTCAACCGCCCTACTGGCTGCCCCATTGGAAAACTCCGGGAAAAAGGCAGAGCATGGAAAAACTTTTTTGGTGGAAAAGCTAAAAGTTGGGATGTGCTCGCCTGTGGATAGCTGCATAGCCAGCCACACTGTCCAGGACCCAGCCTCACCACAGCAGAGCTGCAGCGACTGAACAACAGCCAATCCATTACGTCCACACCGGAAATTTTAGAACCCTTTTAGGCCCAGAAGTCAAAAAGCTTACCCACATCTGTCTTATAGTCACATGCACCTATACGGTGGTTGATCCATATGGGTGCTGCAGGCTTTTGTTGAGCACAGGTGTGTCTTGCCTTTCCTCTACGGTTCAATGAAAATGGAATGTTTGACTGTTTTGCATGTTGTAAGTCTACCATGAAGTATTTGTGAGGCTAATGTAAGATTTAAGCCATTTATGACGTATGGGTGATGTACAGTAGCCTTACACCACACTCTAGTAACAATACCCTTATGGATATGGCCTGTTTGTAAGAAAAAAAAATGGGTAACTCTTTACACAAGGACCATGCACTTCTCAATTGAACAGCTGAACACCATGTATGAGTCCCTTGTGTAGTGCACAGGATTGGAGGTGAGTAAAAAATTCACCCAATACACTTTTCACAAATCCATCCTTACTTTAACCCTTGTGTTTGTAGAAGTGTACATATGAACTTTTTCAATTTACACTAAGCGATCTACAACTTTGCCATTTCATCCAAGTCACCTGTATTTCCAGTACAAGTTTGACCATTTTTCTCTTGCATACAACACTTATCTAAAATGTACAGTTTCTTGCTGGTAAGGCATTAACTAGTCCTTTGGCTTTCTCTCAATTACCAGTTTGACTATCCTAATTAAGCATGGACTTCAAAAATGTTGCTTATTTGGTTTCCCAGGGAGACATGCAGGATGCAGAGGTGGGCTGCTAAAGATGCGAAGGACCACTATTGTAATTTTTCAAGATATTTTTACCCCAAAAACTTATGGTTACCTGAATCATGTGTTTTTAGCGGCTTTACTGTTGATTTATAACCTCAAAATCTGTAAATAAACAAAAAAATCCCAAACTTACTCCTTTAAGTGCAGGGTCTGCTTTAACCTAAAAACAGCATCCCCAAAATATAAGAAAATATATCCGATTGATGGCTATGGGTGAAGGAATGGCTTCCGCCTCGTGTGACTTTGTCCAAGCCTCTTCTATTCTTTGAAAGGACTCCTAAAAAATTGCTCCCTTTAGTGCCAAGAGTTGTTACTACTGTGCTGTCTCTTCTGCATTTTGAAGTGTTATTATGCCCTGCAACCCAAGTGGCCATATGATTTCATTTTTATTTATTTATTTGTACATGAGCTGCCAGCATAAGGAAACACTTTAAGAGGTTTGTCCAGAGAGACAGAAATGGCTCAAGGCTTCAAAGATGTGTCTACACATAACACATGACCCAGTGCACTGTTAAACAAATGTGTCAAAGGTATGCTAAGTTAAGACAAGAATGGGTGTGTTTTTACCCATGATGTCAGAACCAGAGATAGTAAGAAAGCCTCTTACAGAAACAAAAGTACAATACTTTTCATAGCGTGTCTTTACGCTTTCTTGTCTGCTGCAAAAAAGGATCAAAACTCAGTTTTGTATTTACACAAAACTGTGCACAAGCTTTCTAGATGTACTTAAATTCATTTCACATAAACACAGTTGTTGAAATACTTTAAACACAGTTTATTGCTTTAGATACTTTCTATCCTCAACATATTTAATGAAGGCCTTCAAGGAAGATAAGTTAGCTTTTAGTCATATGCAACTGTACTGGGGTTGACTTGTACAAGTGCTGAGTTTTTTTGGGTTGTCCGGACCTTGACAGGCGCAGCCACATCTTAAAGGGAGCGCAGGTGTGTCTTGCAGGTCCCTTGTGGCTCTTGCAACCACTGCAACTCTTGTGGTATCCTAGGTACGTTGACGTTGGGAGTAGGGTCATCTGGACCCCACAAGACAACGTCCTGAACTTTATTATTTTTTTTTAATGATTTTTGATTTTCACTGGTGTTCATGGCAGACATGAAATCCTGTTCCATTTGTCATGGGACTGAAGGCATGGTTTGGGTCATCTGGACCCCATAAGACAGCACAAGGTTAAGGGTAGTCATAAAAATTGAATGTACCATTGATTTCTGTGTATCGTGAAGTATTTGAAAAGAAAGTGTAAGTTGGAAGTTACAAATTGATGTTGTTTTGGAACCGGCTTGCCCATTTCTTACCCACAAAAAGCCCATACCCGTAAGGGAAGTTGTTACTATAAGGCAAAATAAAATAGTATTTGTTAATGGGGGACCTTTCTGTGTGGAGTTTACATGTTCTCCCCGTGCATGCGTGGGTTTTCTCCGGGGACTCCGGCTTTTCCCACCATCCAAAAACATGCTTCATAGGTTAATTGGTGACTCTAAATTGTCCCTGGGTTTGAATGCAAGTGTGTGCTGGTGGGGGATTGTGGCCCTACCACAGATTTGCCACCTGTCCAGGTGTACCCTGCCTTTGCCCTTGAGTTACTGGGTTACGCTCTGGTAACCCTTTGACCCTAAAATGTCCGTTTTCTGCATGCAGAACTTGGAATGAAAGTATCTGAGTCCCAAAGGTTTTCATAGATTTTTGTTGGCCTAAAATTTAGACCAAATCAAAGTTTTTGAAATCTGTGTTATTTGCAGACCTTATTGACATTGATCTGGAATTTTTATTTTACCAGATCTGGTTTGACATTCATAAAATGAACAGAGGTCTGAACCTTAACCATCTTTTAGCCTCAAGTAAACATATCTAATCAAACTGAACATTTATCATGTTATTTCTATTTGAGCAAAACAATATTTTATTCTATTTTATGATTAGCAGCCAGATTAAGGTGTGGTTCATCATTTCTTTTCTTCATCCAAGATTTTATCCTGTGTTGTGCATTTAGGCTCTCAGTGTTCTCCTTCTCTGTCTGTCTCCTGTCATTCCTAATAGTTCCCTGTCATCCTTGGGCCAAGCCGGGAGACATGCCAGTCTGGCTGAGCTTATCATCTCCCATGGTCCACCAACTGCTCTTGAATGGAGGGGGTGCAGGGACCTTGGCTAAACTGGCACATGCATCACAGAGTGTGGGTAACAGTGCTCTTGTGCCAAACTCTGCATCCCCTTAATAAGACTAATTCCTTTATTAAGGGGATGTCTTCAGATCAGGGAGGAAGACCGTGAATGAGCCAAAGGCTGGTTGGCAAGCCTCTCAGACTTAAAATATTATGTTCTGCCCTTTAGTTTAAGAAAAGCATGAAGAGTTGGTGATAAGTACAAATTCTAATACTTTATTGAACTGTTACAATAATGCTTAAAAATATTTCCCCCTTTATATTCTAAAAAAACCCCACAATTCTCACCTTAAAGAATAAAAAAAGGACAGCAACATATTAAAACTTATTGTTTTTTAATGATTTACAGTAATCTAAAAAAGAAAAAATTGTGCCTGAGCACAAATGAGAAACACTCACATACATCCATCAACCCTAAATAGCTTTAAAGTCAGTTCTGCAGCTTTGGGACTTCAGAGAAGCTCAGTGGGAGCCATTATTTACAAATAGTGAAAACAGAGAAGAACCCTCCAAGGAGACACTGACCAAAATGACTCCAAGAATAAAACAAAGATTCATCAAGGATCCACGAAGGTGGGGAACAAAATGGAGAGAACAAGGAGGAAATACACTGCTGGGTAAAACTAAACAAAAGTTTATCTTACAAAAGACCTAAGACTTCTATGCAAGTTTTTGTGGACTAGTGAGACACAGGTTAACATCTAGAGATAAAGTAACTAAGAATTCTGCTCCAGAACACTTGGGTTGTCCAGTAGGAGAATCCCCTACACATCAGTAAGGCCAAACACAGACAATTCCAGGGCTTGAGGGCTGCTGTGTCTGCATGATTTCATGATGTCCAAGCCTTACCCATGACTGATTACCTGGTTCAGGTGTGTCGGGCCAGTTGGAAAACATCCAGAAATTCTGCCCTTGAGTTGGAGTCTTGAGTCTCCCACTCCCCAGAGTAGAAAAGAGGAACAACACATGAATTGCACTGCACTAATACTTCATGATACACTTTCAGATGCACAAACAACAGTGGTATGTTTAATTTTCATGACCTCCCTTAAGGGATGCCACACGAGCCAAAAAGGGAAGTCCAAGGCCGAATCCAAATTCTACCCCTACGGCTTCTCCCTACTCCTACATTTAGCCTTTCAAATGAAAGGTTATGGAAAAAAAGTGTCTTCAAATTCGGACGTTACTCCCACTCAATGACGTCATCAATAGTTGCCTGTAAGCTATGTTAGCGTGGAGCTGCTAGCGCTCAGAAATACATAACACCAGTTTTAGTGAAGAAAAGCACTTCTCCTCAGCGGTACAGCACAACGCTGCTCGCCCTACCAGCAGAGAGATACAGAACTCAAAGGACCTTTGCTTTACCCTTAAAAAAACAATTTCGGACACCCTTTTCTCTTCAAATGACCCTTCAATTGGAGATATAGGGAGGAGCCAGAGGTATAGGATAAGAATTTGGATTCAGCCCAAGAAACACTTGTGCTTCCTTTAAAATGCAGCCGCTCCTCTCTACAACCCACGAGCATGGACAACCCAAAAATCTGCAGCACCCGTAAGGGTCAATACTCCATACAGGTGCATGCAATTATTTGGGTCAAGTAATTAGAAATAAAGATTACTTCTACTAAAACTATTTTTTTTATTTGTTTTGTTTTATCCAAGGTGAGACCAAACCTTAGCAATCTCTGCTAAAGATTGTATGAAAATAAGTTTTGCCTGACAGTCATGTTTGCAGATACTTGTCATCTCTTCAATGTTATCAATAAAAATAGAATTTTCAGTCCAGTCTTATTTTACAATGAGACATCTTTGGTTTAATTTCTCTCTATTCCCAACAGCTTCACTCATCATTAGAATTGCTTTGATGATTATTAAACAGTCGTCAGTGACAACAGACGGTCACACAGCTTAGACAGAAAAAGGACAGGAGAAAACCGAGGGCGCTAAGTCACGTCTGGTGGTATGTCTGCCCAGCCAGCACCTCCACACTTTCACAGACCACATACCAGTCTGCGTAGCATCCTGTGCCAAGGGACCCATACTACTGCATCATATCTCATCCCTCGTAGCTCTGGACGTGTGCTTTTGCTTGGGAGTGACATTTAGACTCTACCATTGTCATTTATGTTGGCACCACAGTTTAAACCTCAAAGGGCAGTTTCAGAGCCAAGTGTTGCTGATGATGACTCTCTTCAGACATTTCAAGACACTGAGTTGGAGAAATAACAAACATCCAGTCAGAGACACATGGAAACGTGGACAGCTGCGATGAAGAATAACTGACTGCCACAGATGGCTGTAAAAATACATTTGGAGCCAATAGCTCTAAGGAAACTATAATAAGACCAACTCATATAACACAGTGTTAGTGTAGTGCAAAAACTGATAACGACAAAATTTTTAAGACTATTTTATTAAATACAACAGTTTATAAAAGACAATTTCAAAAAACCCTGAAAAATTATTTTATTTGTGATTTTACTCACTTTTGTTTTCCTGAAGCTTTGTTTGGTGACAGTAGATGGCCTTAAAACTGAACTGAGACGAACCCGAGTTTAAATAAGAGTTCTTCTTCTTCACTTTTCGGCTTATCCCATTTTGAGGTCGCCACAGCAAAACAGCACCCACTGTTTCGCAGCAGTGATTTGACAGTTTTTACACCGGATTCCCTTCCTGACGGAACCCTGTACTTGAGGGGCACAGGGACCCAGTTAGGCAGCAACGTCAAAGGTCTCGCCTAAGGACCCAATCTGGATGGAGATCAGTGGGCCCCAGGAATTGAACCCAGGTCCTGGGTGCAAACCCAGTCCTTGGCCCACTGAGCCATCCAGCCACATCCAGGAGTATAAATAAGAATCTGACTCTCTAAATGAGCTTATATTCCCAAACTCTTTTCACTTTCTCAATCCTAGTGCCCTAAGATCCCAATCTGGTGTTTTATGACTTCATAGACATTCACTATTAAGTATTTCCAGAGGTCCACAACGAGGTGTGTTTAGGCAGAAAAGCACAGTATTCAGTCACTGAGGACTATGGTTGATGAACTGTTGCTTAAGTATTGCACAATATGTTTGTTTTTGGTGAGTTTACCCCACCTATTCTTGAGATAATTGTAAAAAAACAACTTTTAGTAAGGGACATCCATCTATCTACAAAACCTCCTGTATCCCTTTTGGGGTCACAGGGTTACGGGAGTTGACCCAGTCACATCTGGGCAAAGGCAGGGCCCACCCTGAACAAGTTGCCAGTCTGTTGCAGGACCACACACTTGTGTGCACACCTAGGGGTATTTTAGAGTCACCATTTAATATATGAAGCATATTTTTGGACTGTGTGAGAAAACTGGAGTGCTCAGAAAAAAACGTATGCATGCACGAGTAGAACTCACACAGGACGGTCCCTGCTGGGAATTGAACCAGGGCTTTTTTCTGCGAGGTGAAAATGTGTATTTGTTTACGACTACTAAAAAGTCAATCTTTAATATTACTTTATTTTAGCATAGACCCATGATCTTAATGTCTTTATTAAAGTCTACATCTAAGATAACTTAAAATTCAATTCTATCAATATTAAAAATAAAAACATTCAACAAATTAGATAAAATAAAAAAATGTATGGTAACATTTTCCACTTAATTGTATGTAATATTTATGCATAGCAAAACTATGGATAACATTTGCTAGAGTAGTAATCATACCCATATATGATAAACTGTTTTAGCTAAATCTAACCTAAATTATGGACTTAGGTTAGATTATTAAGATTATAAAATACTTCGTTATTTTTTTCTGGGCCCCTCTTAAGTGTGCACTTTGTTAAATTTGGGCTTAGTTTGTTTTAATATTTAAAACAATCTGTATTAAGATAAAAGCATTTCTATTTCCTTGACAGGTTTGAAAACAGTTGTAGCACTCAACAAATTTAAAAAAGAATAACAAGATCTGTCTTCCTTAAGTTAGTTGAAGTTGGGTTTCAAACATGGGAAATGTGGAACTTTTCCTTTACTTTGAAGGATAGACTACTTTAAAAAAAGTACACAAAAGGGCATTTTTTCTAAAGGTGCCAAATATAAGGTAAACTAATTGTCATCAAAATATATAAATCTGGATCAAAAAAATTCAATTTCAAGATTTTTTTTTTTGTTTGTTTTTTTTAAGTTAACCCCTGTTATTTTTTGTCTGTAATAAAAAGAGGAGTAATGTGATATTGTGCCACAGGGCACCCAGGCTAAATCCAAACTGAAACAGTAATTTCAATCTACCTCTGTTTCTGCCATGTTGGGAAATGTAATTTGAGGCCAGGGAGTTTTGACCCGTAGGCCTTATTGTACATGACGCTTCCTCCATGTGTGTTTGTGTTTGTGTGTGGAGACCTCAGGTTATTCTCTGACCCAATGATGAGCTCAGACAGCTGCGTCCCTCCTCTGCCACAAACATGAATAAAAATTCACAGTTTGATGTCTCACCTGGATGACATGGCTGCATCACTTTGGGATTTTTTATTGGTTTTAATCAAATTTGAAATAACAACACCCAGATTACAAAGATTTTTTTAAGTGAAATATACCGTTTTTTTTATTTTTAAATCTTTTTTACTGAAAATGCATGAGGTCTGTCCTGTTAATTATCTTTTGTTTCACACATTTGGATATTAAAATTGACTATTAAGAAGTTTTCTTTTTCACTATGTTTTTACTTTGTGAGCTTTTGACGTATTTTAATTAAAATTTTGCAAGAAAAAATTCACAAAATATAGCTTTTTTTTAAGGGAAACAAGAAAAGGAACTGAAAGATGTGTTCAGTGGAAGTTTCATTTTTGCAACACAACATAAACATATTTCCATACTGGTAAATAATGAATAAAGGATGTTAAAATGTGTCTCAACAAAACCAATAATAGTGTCATCTAATGAAATTCAAGAACTGAAGGAAATAAATATGCTGACCTGTATCAGTCAGAAAGACGTATTAAGTCATTTCTAAGCCATTGGGGCTCCAGAGAACCACAGCAAAAGTCATGATCCTCTCAGAAAAAAAGAATGTGTTACACTGTTACAGACCAGCCATACGATTTCAAGAACACAACAAGAAAGCATTGAAGAGGTGAAAAACAGCAGAACAAAATGTGAAGAATTTGAATCAGCTTGTAGTTTTTAATTAGAGACTTCGTAAAAAAGTGGGAGAGATCAAATTCACTAACATGTCATAAATTGAATAATAATAATAAAAAACATCTTGATGATACCCAAACATTTTATGAAACCTTTTTTGATCTAATGAAATAAGAGTTTGATATTTTGAATTCTTTACAATTACTGAAGTGGCTGAGTGGCGGTGTGGTGGTTAGCACTCTCACCTCTTAAATCCTGACTGGGACTTTTGTTTTCTGTTCTCTTCATGTATGCAAAGGCTTTCTTCTTTTTTATCCAAAAACATGCTTAAAAAGTTAATCGATGATTCTGCATTGTCCTTAACTCTAGATCTGTCCAGAGTGTACCACACCTTCACTCAGCTGTAGCTGATATAGGCTCCAGCAGCCTCGTGGCTGCAAAAAGGATTCAGTAAATGAGTGGATGATGAAATGTATATATTTCATAAAAAGACAACAAATACCTGGTAGTGTGATGATGTGGCCTAAATTGCAATGATTTTTCCAATATATGAAACCATATATTTGATTTACAAACATAAAATGAAATAAAAAAAACAAAATACTGCCCATCCATTCATACACACCATAAACGTCATTGTTATAAACAAAGAAAGTTGGGTTGTTTTAACTGAGGTTTCTGGGTTATTTTAAATCAGGAAACAAAACAAACAAAAAAACTTAGAGGAAAAAAAAATGTTTTAGTTAAAATGAAATAATTAAAACTAAAAATATGTATAAATATACCCCAGCATGAATAATCCAAGAATTGGGTTGAGGAAATAACCCTTTTTTTTGGGAGTGTGAACTTGGGCTCAAGTGCACTTGGGTTTTGCAGCTCTACAATGATCCCAAAATACCAACAAGTCAGTCACTTAAACCTCATATCCACTGATACTTTACAATGGTAATGCTCAAAAGACCAGACCGTACCGGACCGCTCTGTGGAAACGAGGCTTTACTGCTCCTTAAGAGAAAAAGGAGATTTTAGAATAGACAAGTGAAAGCTGTGATGCACCATTTTTTTTATGAAAGTGGCCACACAGGGGGCGCAATCAGTTATTATCTCAGAGGTTATCTGTCGTAGGACTACTCAGGTATATTTGTGCTTTTTAGCATGATAAAATAAAAGTATCTCACTGTGTTTTTAGCTCTGTAAGGGGCCTTTTGTTCTCATGTTTCCGAGGGAGCTTTTCTTCAAAGTGGTCTCCTAGCTCCCCAGGACTGTCCATTGTGTATTAAAAAAAATCCTGAGCCATTATAAGTTATTTTTTAATTGTTGTTTACTTATTTAGCCAATTAATACAAACGTGCAACCAACTCAAGGGATGTTGTGTTCACACAATATGCAAAAATAGGCACCAATCTTCAGATGTTTGTTATTTACTAAGACTGGAGTTAAAAAGCAGCAAGTGACCAAAGCAAAGCCAGGAGAATTATCTGTTTGGATCTCAGGAAGACACTTTTCCTTTGCAAGCTGAAGTTCTGACTTCATCTCTTTACTCTCTTCCGGTCCGTGTGTGTTTGTGTGTGTGTTTTATCCAAACAGGGGACTGCCTGTGATCTGGGGCCAGGCAGGGTCTCGCCATGGTTAGTGAGGTCACGGCGAGCTAAGTTGCAGCCTAATTAGATCAGTGCACACATCCTGCTCACAGGCTACACAAACACACTCGTGGGCACATAGTTGCAGGCAAATTCAAGGGAGAACAAAACGAAAGGTCACACTCACAACCACGGGCACACAGGCTGGAGCACACACTTTGTCAAGTGCTGGATATGTGTGAGTCTATACATGCCCACAGGAAGAGAGGCGACCAGACTGCAGCTGACCCTTCCAAGGCTCTGACCAGCAAATGACTGCAGGAGCTTCTGCAGGTCACGGAGCTCAACAACACTGTGACGACTGATACTGCATACAATCCCTTTGGACGGTTATCCATTGGAATTTTCTTGACTAAGATGATGTCACATAATCACCTGGATGACTGCAGACCTTCATCTATTTCTTTTTTTTATTTTAAAGAATAGTTTCACTATTAAATAATTTTATATTTATAATTACAAACAAACAAGAAAACAATCTAAACTAAATGCTGTTTTGCAGCAGAAAATTGAATAAATTTAATTTGTTTGCTAGAATGTGTACAGTGTTTAAGAAATACTCAGAAGTTTATTCCTAATTAACAATTATAATTTACATTCAACAATAAGTTTGACACACACATATTAGGAATGCAACAATCCACTTTCCCTATGATTTAGTTAAAACCTTGATTTTTGGGTCATAGTTTTGCTTCAGTTCGATATGATTCTGTACAGTGTTTCTTCATTTATCGAGGAGGATACGTTCCATAAACAGCAGGTGATAGATTCATTTTGTAAAGTAGGATGTTTAAAGCTGTAAAAACCCCACACTGCACACTCTTATTTTTTTTTCAGACAGGCATAAACATTTTCTGACTTTTCTCTCTTTTCTAAACTCTCAAAGTTCAAATCTTCAAAGAAAAATAAGTCTTATCTTATAAAAGAAAAATCATTCAAATTGATGTAACTCTGGCAAGCCACGAGTATCTGTACTGGATACACGGTACAGAGGAGAGTGATTGATAATTACAACAGCCAATCAGGATGCAGAACACGCTGCTGGACAAAGAGAAGAAAAAAGGCGTCAAAACTGCACTGAAAACCACTAACTTTGAACGCCATATAGCCCGGCAATATTCTGACAATACAACAGTAAAAAATTAAAATATTTGAAATATCTTTTTTTTTCCTTTTCTAATAAGCAACAAAGAAGTAAAACTTTTCAGTTGGGCTCTCACTTAGCCTATTGTAGACTGTAAAAAGTGTAACATTTGATCAATTATCATAAAAATAATTCTTTTTATCAAATTATATGTTTAAGTTGAGCAAATCATCAACTCAGAATCTCAATTTAATGAAAACTAATAATTTCAAATGTAACAAATTACAGATTTTTTTGATAAGTGATCCAAAAACTAAATCAAAAATAGTTCAAAAATTAGGCAATTTAAACTCCAATGCATATTAACAAGATTTAATGACCATATTGGCATAAATAATTGATTGGTAATTTTGTATGTAATAGTTGTGCATTTATGTAAGTGCATACATGTATTAGTGCCTAGACATATAGGTATAAATATATGGGTAGAAATATAGGTATTTACGTACAAATGGATTTTCTTCTTTATACGCTGTTTTTTTCTTTTTTGTTTTTTTTTGCCTACGTTGTCCCAAAGTAATTTGGTAGGTTGCAGTAAAGTTAATTTGAGTTTGTAAAGTCAAGAGATTAAATACATTTTCTTTTAAAATCCATTTTTGAACACTATATTCTGTTGTACTTATTTTTGTCTGTCATTTCTGTTTCTAATGTTCTAAATAGTGTTCAAAATAAACTAAAACTCAATTTTGTATTTTTTGTGTGTAATATAATAAAATAAGAAATAATAAAACCTGAAAAATACCTCAAAAGTTTTTTGACAAATGTATGAAAATTGCTCATGGAGGAGAGCTTGTTTTGTGCCAACCAAGTTTTTTTTCTTCTTTGTTTTGTTTTTTTCAGAAATAAACATTTTAGCTGAAAATAAAACAGTGGATTTTCCAAAAACAATACTCAACAAAGTGAAGCTTTTAAATTAGGTTGAAAAAAATGTTTGATTTGAAAGCATCAAATATGGAAATAAAAACGGTTTTGGTCATACTTTCAGTCTTTTTTTTTTTTTCTCTTTTTAAAGCAGCATGTCTTGCTCCTGCAAATATATTAGGAGAAACAAAAGCGTAGACCCATTTTTAAAAACCCATCCACTTAAAAACAGGCCCGCCTGACAAAGCTCCTCGTCCTACCTCCCTCCTTCCATCCGCCACACGCCGCACAGCAACCAATCTTTAATTGTTGCTGTAACCAGCGTGTTTCATATTGCTTCATTAATATGCCTGTTGTTCACACTGTTCTGCCCACGTGCCTCTCTCCTAAATAATGTATCCTGTCCATCCTGCAATACTCATCCTCCCATTTCATCATTTCCCTTTAATCTCTCAATTCACAGTCCCCTTTCTCCGCTTTTCTCTTATTTCCATCTTATTATTTCAGCCACTTACATGACCCCTTACATGATCACACATAAATTAACATTGAAGGCTTCCATAAACGCACACTAATGCACACAGAGCTCCCTCTTTAACGGGTCTAATTTTATCCCCCTCTCCCTGCTAATATACATGGTTTTTATGCTAAATGATTGATGTCTTACTATAACGCATTTTCCACTTCATTAATAAAAACTGTGTATTTATTTATTAATGGCTAATATACATATACATGCATTTATTATTCAATTAGGAGGCAAAAGAGCTGCAGCAGTTGGATTCATAGCTTTACTGGAATACTCTGTGGCTACATCAATACAGTAAGGAGGGGCATTGTGTTCTATAAAGATAATGTGTACATTTGTTGATGAAAAGGCAGCCAGGTAGTCAGCAGGGAGGGTAACCCTGGGCTCACACTACAACTAGTTCAGCTATACGGCAGATGATTCAGACTGGCTGGAGGTGGCTGCCGTCCTTGGAAGAGTCCAAATCCATGCAGGTTCACACAATAATCCGCCATTTATATAGAAAGTAATAGTAAGCAAACCCTCATTCCACCGTAATTTTGGATTAAATGACCGTGTCAGTGGAAGTGACGTAATGTTTACACCACGGTGAAAAACATTTTGAGCAATGAGATGTATAACTCATTTATAGCAACTACAGCGGAAAATAAATTTTACTTTGAAAAATGTGCCAGACGCACTTTACATTCGCTCTCATGATTTCCAGTCCGGGTTGTTTAATTTGCTCTGGCTCGCTCAGCCAATATTTGAAGCCAATGAAATGAATTTGGATCCGCCGAAGAGGCCGGACCGGACTGGATGCCATGTGAGTGCCTCTTGCACTTATCAAGTTGCGTAAAGACTCTGGCAGCTGCACCCAAGCTGGACTGGAGCGTTACAGCTGAGGTGCAATGCAGGAGCGGTCTACAGCAGATGGGTCTGCTGCCAAACTCCAAAGTCATGTAGGTTCACGCAATAACCCGCCATATATATAGGAAGTGCAGCAATCACCCCCTTAGTCACTGCGGTTCAGCAGCGGGGTCTGGCGAAAATTTGAACCCAAGGAAACAGATTTGCAGCGCCACAAAGGCCAGACTAGTGATGTGCGAGTCGTGAACGAATCGTTCAAAACTCGCGAGTCACTTTACTGACTCGAGAATCATGAGTCATCTTCCCCACTGACTCATTAATTGACTCACTTCCTTCCACTAATTCTCTTCGCTGTGAGAAGTACTAAAAACCTCAGAGAAAAAGCTGAAACACGACAGAATCGCTGGTTTCGCTCTGTCTGTGCTCACCGCTCTTCTACAGACAACACTTGCTGCTCCTCAGTCACCCCTCCCTTTGGGAGAATCTGCTCCCTGGCCCCTCCCAACCAGAGAATCTGCTCCCCCTCCCAACCGGAGGATCTATTGGCCACTCCCATACCCCTCCCCTCGCGGAGGTGCTGTTGTGAGTGCGAGGCTGCTCTCTGAGTCCGGGATGAATGCAGGTGTTCGAGTCACCACTCATATGATTCAGTTGATTCATTTGATTCACCTCGTTTCGAGCTGAATCAAATGAGCGATGACTCATGATTCAGGACTCAGAGCTCACCGGAAGCCCGAACAGCGCCTCGCTCCGAGCTGAATCACGAGTCAGGACACATGGAGGAGCAGCTATGATTCGTTCAGGACTCAGAGCTCACTGAAGAGAACTCATTTTGGACTGTATCGAGTCAGTACTCATATCTGTGACCAATCACAGAGCAGTTCGCCTCGTTTGGAGGTGAATCGTTGGGAAAAAAAACTCTCAGCAGCTCTGCCTCGCTCTGAAGCTTGTAGGAATCCATTGTGCTGGAGCGTTAGCTTTAGCTTAGCTTAGCTAAGCTTTAGTTTATCAGCCTGTTTGACGGGGAGGAGCTGCTTCCTCTGCTCAGCTGCTTCTCTGCCCTGACGAACTGCTGCCACATTATTAAATTCATTTTTCATTTTATGTCTTGAAAAGCAAATAAAAGAATATTAATCAATTCCACCACTTTTTAAAAATTTAAACTGACTTTGGTATCCAACTTGCTATTTTTTTTCTCCAATAATGTAATTAACTACAAAACTAACAGAAACTCAGTTGATTTCTGCTCTCTATTTAGCTTGTTATAAAAATATGTTCACTTGTTTGTACTTTATTTTTTTCCCTTTCTTTTTTCCAGAAATTTAATTTACATACATTGAAAAAACGTTTTTTAACATTTTAAATAATAAGTTTTCTTTGTGTCCCACAACGCAATGATTTGTTTTAATTATTTTCATAATTAATTTAGTAATATGAATAAATTGGATGTGGCGTGTTTTACTTTGGACTCTCTGGGCAAGTGACTCAATGATTCAAATGACTCAAATGAATCGATTCACTTTGGTGACTGACTCATTAAAACTCGAGTCAGTAAAAGGAATCATAAGTCCCATCACTAGGCCAGACTAAAGAGATCATCTAAGTTGGATTTCCTCTCACACTTTTTATGTTACGTAAAGACTGTGGCGTTCGCATCTGAGCCGTAACGCTAGCCTTGTGAGCCCAGGGTAAGGATATCCGAAAAGAAGTGTATAATCCTAACCTTTAAAGACTAATATCAGACATTCATTTTCTATACGAAGAAGCAGATTCCATAAATGTAGGATTTTTCATAACTAGTCTTACTAAAAACACACATTTCTAAGAAGTATGGTGCCGGATTTTCCGCACCATTACGCGCACTGTCACTTATTGGTCTATTTTATAAATTAACTCATATATAAAGTGCACTGAATTATAAGGTGCATTAAGTTAAAGAAAAAAAAATAAAAGAGCCAGAAAAAAAAAAAGTAAATCAGTCAGTCAGACAATATTAACTCTGTTCAGTAACATGTTTATAACACGCCACATGCTAGCCACATAAGCATATTTATAATATCTGTCTGTACTATAAGTCCCGACCTTGTTAGTAAAACATGAAAAAAGTTGTTTGACACAGCTAAACGTTAGCCGCATTAGCCTATTCACAATACTTGAAACTCATAACCTTGTTTACAACTTCTAAAAAAACAGCCTGATGCCACTAAAACAGATACTCTGATTACACAAACTCCAACCATGTTAGTAACACTTGGAAAAAAAAATATTGTCTGAAACCACTACATCTCAGCTGCACTAGCATATTTATATTATCACCCAACCGTGTTTGCAACTTGTAAAAATTAAACTTCTAGCATGTTTAATTACGTTTTCAAAAAATGTGTTAGAATGATAGAATCTTCCAAACATCTTTTCCAATTAATTCATTTTGTTTAAGTAGTACATATTTCATAAATCTGGTGTTCTTATTTTGGTAGTTATATATATATATATATATATATATATATATATATATATATATATATATGTGTTCTTTTTGTATCTCAATCGCACACAGAAACATTAGTATTCTTGCACACTATGAGTCAGTTAGCAGCCTCGTAAATCAAGTCCCAAAGAGGACACTCATTTGCCTGAACCATTACTGTTGTGCAGTACCAGCTACTAAATTAGCCCATATTAGCAGTTTCTTTTTTGTAAATGGGTGCACATGACTGTGTGTATCTGACCGCTAACCTAATAGAAGTCAGTATAACCCTGCTGGCAGAGATGGGGCTAATAGAAAGATAATGAGTCCGTCCAAACTCACGCCTCTATTAAATCTCCTCTTAATACTTTCTCTGCAGTGGTGGGTGAATTAGAGCCTGCTTTTCTTTTATGACTGCAGTGTTATGAGAAAAGTGAGACATCAAGAATATTCATGACCCAGTGAAGAAGCAGGTCTTGTAAACCCGCTTCTTTTTTTTTGTTTCACTGTGAGAACTGACGATGTTTATGTGAGGGGGTGTATCCCTTACTTATACTATTTAAATGTTTGACTATATTTCACTGTTCGAGATTGTTCTTGATATTCCACGTGATTCAGTTATATGTAATATTTTTGGGGAGAAATCATATAACTTTTTAATGAGAATACCTGAACCTCCATTAATAAACGTTACATTTTAACACTAGGCTCCTTAAAAACAGCAAAAGTAGAAGGGGAATGACAAAAATGGGGATAAATGACATGGAAAGACTCTGCTAAAAGGCTTAAAACCAATGAGTCAGGGCATTTTCACTCCAGGTAGTCCAAAACATCAATCAAACAACTAAAGCATGGTTGTTTGCCGAGGATGACTTTTTCCTGGCCAGTGCTCTCATTCTGCATCTCAATCTGGACCTTTGGGTGAGTGCCACTATTTCACACACCCCCTACAGTATGTGCCTTAAGCTCTTTTTTATTGGTTTACCATTCTCCAATACATAAAGGGGGGAGCAGCATGTGGGAATGATGGAAAACTGCATTCTAGCATGTTCAGCAATCACATTAGATATGTATCACGTAAGAGTCCATTGAACTGTATATTGGTCCAGATGAAAAAATAGACCTGGAACAATATAAAAATGATGGATTTTGATCATGTTTTGAGTGGAGGAGCGGATGAATTGTTTTGTTTTGGATACAGGATTACTTCTGTTTTTAGCTTTTCTGTTTCCCAAGTTATTTCACAGTAAGTTTCAATTTATCTTGCCTTGTATTGTTAGAGTCAATTTTTTTTAAATTAGATATTGTCCTAATCTATCAATTCTGTTATGTAAAATATACCACTTGTGGTTTGGTCATTTTTTTAACATTTGATTTCTCATGTCTTTTTTTGTTCAACTGGATTTAAGTTCCTTTGCTACCAACTTTGTTTTAGTTTTTAATGGACAGAATGTTTATGCAGAGTCATGGGCCAAAGAGAATTTGGTTTGGGGACCCGACAGGATTTTATTGCATTTTTTAGATGGTAACAGTACTTATAGAAGGATATTCTTCTTTCTTTAAGGCCCATTGGACTTTACGGTCACACGTTTCATTCACAGACTCATTCCCACTGTTGGAGGCAGCAGATGATGTTGTTCTGTTGGCTTCATGGAAACAATACCTTTACTATGGACTGAGACAATTTGCTGTTAAGTGACGGGAGTGAAAATTGGCGTCATCAAGTGAGAGGCCATAGTTTTTGACCAGAATCAGGTGTTGTGCCCTTTCCGGGTAGGTGGAGACCTCCTGCCCCAAGTAAAGGAGCTTCAGTATCTTGGGGTCTTGTTTACTTGTGAGCAAAATATGGAGCATGAGATTGTCAGATGTATAGATGGAGTAGGTGCGGTATTTCATTTGTACTGATTTATTGAGGTGAAGAAGGAGCTATGTCAAAAGGTAAAACTGAAGGTATGCCTGAAATATTTTGCTCCACAGGTTGGCTGGGCACTCCCTTAAAGAAAGAGTGAGAAGCTCTCTCACCCAGAAAGAGTTTGGAATAAAACCACTACTCCTCCACATCAAGAAAGGGAAGTTGCGCAAGCTGAGACATTTCTCTGGATGTCTCTTCATTGTCATGTTCTGGACAAGCCCCACAAGGAGGAGGCCCCAAGTAGGGCCTAGGAGGGACTATATCTCTTTGTTGGGGTTCAAGGGAGAACCATGGGGTGCCTCGTTTCCACCGAGCGATCCAGACCAGACTGAACTGGGTCAGACTGGACTTTTGAGCATTTACATCACAAAATGGACCCAATAAGAAGGACCGACTGCTACCATTTCTGGTCTCCCCTTTGGTTGTAGGTCCAAAGAAAATGTAATGGACACATTAGGACGGAGCTTCTGTCGTCACACGATGTAACCCATTGATTGGTGGAAAGGCTTTAGGACAATAGCAAGCGCTCAATCAGCGCTTTCTCAACTCAAGATCCAAACCAAAAGTTTACTCCTCTTTTTCAGCTGTATAGCCCCCGCAATCTTCTTGCAAAGAATAACAACATCCCCACTTCCATCACACCAACCCCCGCAGCCGAAGAATGGCTGTTACCAATTTATCCTCATCAAAAAAAATTCTGTTCGTTTCTGAATCAGCTGATGCAGCTTTTCTTTTGCTATAGTCGTAGTGTTTTGACACACAGCTATGTCATCGGTCTACACCCCGCATGTGCTTTGATGGTCCAATGCTCAATGGAAACGCTCACTTGAATTGCCCGGACTATTCGAAACCAACCAAGAAGGAAATGGTTTGGCCTGTCCCGCTTAGTGGAAAGGAGGCAAAAGAGAGGAGTCTGAGCTTCTCTACTTAGAGAGCTGACCCCCTTGATCCAGCTTAATATAACAAGAGAAGGAAATAAATAAATCGCTTTCAGAGAAGGACCTCCCAACATTCCTGAAAGTGTTTTCTCAGCCCTGTTCAGTCGCGGAATAGAGCAGGGGTGTCCAAAGTCAGTCCTTAAGGGCCGCCCTCCTGCCTGTTTTCCAGAAACCCTGCCTCATCTGCTGCAGATTACCTGGATCAGGTGGGTTTGACCAATAAGTAGCTTCAATGGCAGGTTGGTTGGAAAACATTTAGGAAACCGGCCCTCAAGGACTGACTTTGGACACCCCTGGAATAAAGAATCCACACTCGCCAAACAAACCAATTTTGGGGTCAAACATAGTTGGGGACAAAGTTGATCGTGACCCCAGAGTTGATCCATTTGGGGTCAAACCAACGTTGGGATCAATCTGCCCTCTTCCCAAGTTCGTTTGAGTCCAAAGTTGCTTTTGGGTCAAAATCACTTGGGAGTCAAATGTACTTGGGCACAATATTGCCAGATGTGAACATGTTCTGGTATACATAAAAAATTAGTCCGAATCCTGAAATAAAAATTAATAAGTAGGTCATTTAGGTATGCTCCTAGGGATATCACCTCCAAGTCTATATGACTCAATGACCCTTTGGGCCTTCATTTTACATGTAAAAGCAGCAGATGTGAATGACAATAAAGCTTGTGTCAGAGTGAGCCCACTAATGGGTATGCAGAGTCCAAATCCCATCCATTGTGTTTTTTTTTACCCTTTTTATACCACGCATTCATTCATATTTCAAATGAAATCAGAAGAATACAATTGCCCACCAGGTATCTTTTGGCATTGTTAGGTCTAAGATGGCAATAACTATAAAAGAGATAAAAATAGATATAAATATTATTATGTCGTGTTTTCTATGGGTGCATTTGGGAGGGAGTTGACCAGTGAGTGCTATTGAAAGTGTGTTTGTGTTATTTGATTTATTTATTCTACACATCATTCTGGGGTTCATGACAGATGAGATATACAAATCTATTGTGAGTTTAGAATTAGATATTTGACCAGACAATAGGATAAGCTGCAGCTCCAGAAGTGACCTGCACAAACCCTTTGTGCGTACCCGTGCACAGATGCATTCTATGTGTGTGTCACGGGATGTTAAAAAAATAATCTATGACGTGTATTTTTGCGCTTACTGATTTAGGCTCAGTGTATTTCTGCCTGCTCAGTGTTGACAAAATTCTTCCCTTTTCTGTCCTTCCTCCTCTCTTTCTGTCTTTCTTTTTTCGCTCTGAGCTGCTTCAGTCTGGCTATGTGGGCACAGACAAAGTCAAACTGCTGCTCGCACATATTTGGGCGACTATTTAATTAAAAGTGGATTACAAGAGTGTTGGGTAAACAAAGATCAGATTAACAAATAGGCCGTTGCAGCTTTCCCATTTGCTAATGCAAATTTGACTTGACGATGGGATTGGTCGTGCAGAAGAACAGCTCCGCCGCTACAGAGGAATATTAAGACCCGGTCTGGAGCACAAGTTAAGACGGGACGACTCGCAGAAGTTGGCTAAGCCTCCATCCTTATGCCCAGTGTGAGCATCTTGCCTCGCAAATCACCATTCCTCATGCTTAAAGTCAGAAGCTTGGGTCTTACAGATCAAGCTGTAGATAAAGAACAGCAATGTTCAAGGTTGGAACTATTTTTTTAAATTAAAAAAATATTTTTTTTTCATAGAAAACAATAACGCGTTTTTTTTTTTTTTTTACACAGACACTGAATTTCACCTCTGAGGAGGCTGTTGCGTTTTATTGGGCTCCATGAGCTGTTACGGTGTACTTGGTTACAGCTTTATTTCTGTTTCAACTACAATAGTATGCAAAAATGGTGCTGTTTGTACAGTGCAAAACAAACAACTGCTTGAAACTTTGCATTTTTTTGTACTAAAGAAAATGCTGTATTTATAGCTAATTTGTTATAATTCAAATATATATATATATATATATATATATATATATATATATATATATATATATATATATATATATATATATATATTAGCATTTTCGCTTGCTGTGTTTATAATGTGTAAAAATGTGCTTTCACTGTGACATCTGCCTTTATTTTAGACATTAACATAGTTCTTGAACACCCTAAACAAACAAAACAAAAAAATAATAATAATTCTAATACATGATTGAGTACACTGTGTATGGGGTTGATGTAGCCAGTTTCTATGTTGTAGTGGAAATGATTACAGTCACAGCTAACCCTCGTGTTTACTGTCTCCCCTCATTCCCCACTGAAAAGAGCTCTCACATCTGCATCTCTGTTTGGTCTGATTCCACTCCAGCTCCAGACACCAAACTAAAGACACAACTGGTATGGACTAAATCAATTTATGAATTGTGATTTTTCTTTTTTTTTTTTTATGTTGATTATTTTGCTTGTAGGTTCTAAGTTAAAAATAAAAGCATTTTAAGATCTTTTTCACGTGTTGAGTTTGTTGAAATGTTCAATTGAAGCATCAATTTCTTTCTTTTAAGGTTTTTAACCTATGTTCACCATCTACCATTATCAAGCAACAAATCTGCAAAAATAAACAGAAAAGAAAAGCAAAATGCTTGAAGGATTGAGTTGCTTCCATGTTCATTGGAAAACAAAGTATATCGAGTCAGGCAGGAGCTGCAGGAGACCAAAAGACTCGACGGAAGGTGTTACAAAAAGGTACAAAAAGAGCAAGAACGGTTATTCTGACAAGACTGAGTAATAGCTGTTTATTTCTCTATTGAAGTCTATGGGATTTTGGCTTCCTGTAACCAGCAGGTACTTCCTGTTTGGAATGTGAAAGAGGAGGAGTCCATAAGTCCATTAAGTTGAGTATAAAAACTCTGGTCAGTATGGCCGACTTACTTCAGGTTTTGTTCACCCCTCAGAATCCTTTGGATGATGTTGGAGATGATTGGTTTAGTGGATCTCAGGTTTGTCTCTGATACTTCAAACCCACCCACATTTTTTCATGAAAAAAAAAAAAAAAAAAAATCTAGCCGTTGATCTTTATCTGCAGTCATCTGAAAGCAAAGTTCCCATTAGCGATTCTGTTTGCCACCACCTTTGGAAATTTTCTTGAAAAGATTTGAGTTAGACTGTGGTCAAGTGGGGTGTGACATTGTTGTCCCTGCATACATTTTGCTGCTGATGCAGGATCAGTGAATGCGGTGCAGGGACGAGCAGGCATTGTGTCGTTGTTAACCCTTTAACATAAGATCTCACCTTTGTCCCAATGGACTCTGTGAGCCTTTCACAGCATCTCAGGGTTGCTGTTAACTGCCAACCTGCAGCCAACCCTCCATGTACAACAACGCACACATTTGTAGCTGCTCCCCTGAGCAATTGAAATGTCGGTGAAGCACTTAGAGTAAGAATTGATAATTCATCTGCAAATTTATTTTAGAAAATCAAATAGAGTAGTCCTTGTGTGCCACAAATAATGGAGCTGGAAGGGTCAAGGAGATTTGATGTTTATAAACTGGGGTATTTTTTAAATGCCTCCTGCAAACTAACATTATTATTAAAATGTTTGAGATCATGAAGATGCAGAAAAAATGAAGGATTAAAAAAACTGTTTTGGGTGGCTGTGATTTAAACATAATCCTACCACTCTAAGCAAACAGCATAGTTACATTTGTATTTTTTGAATTTCTCAATCTTCCTTTTGCCCAGAATTTCTCACATATCTGCGGTTAGCGTGTCCCAGAGTTCTGGACATGCTTCGACCTTGTCGTGATAGACAGTTGCTGTGGTTATTCCTCTTTTTTTAGGAAACCTCTCACCTCACTGGTCACAGGAGAGTGGAAGAAAAAGAAGAATGAGGAGGAAACAGAGAAGGACGGATGGATTTATTGACTTGAGCCTCCGGCTCAGGTCGGTGCATCACAGTCCGGATCAGGGTGGATGATGAGGCCTCTGGGTGTCAGGGACAACTTCACACAGGCCAGGGGCCACACATTTATCTGTGCTGCACTTTGTCTAATCCATCCAACTCAGACTCTTTGCAATGACCTTTTCATTTTGCTGTTGTCAAACTGTAGAAATGACAAGGCCACAAGTGCCTACGTTGTGTGCAGCAGATGTTTTTCCATCATTATACATATTCACCTTTTTTGTCTTTTGAGGACTGCCCTGAAAAACCCTGAATAATCAGAGGATGATGCACAGTCAAGTGTGAAATTCTGTACACCTGATCTCTGCAAAGTCTTCTTTAGCTTCTGTCTGTTTGTTGTTCTTTAAATTCTAATATTTTTAACTATTAAAACTTTTATTTTTCATTAAATAATATTGCTACTGTTCAGTATTTTGGGTCCTTATTGTTAGATTTCATTATTATTATAGACACAAAAATAAGACAAGCTTAGAATACTGATTGCCATGAACAATTTATTTAGTGAATAATTAGAATTTTTTGTATCATCCTCTCAATCCTCCTTGCCTGTCCAGAAGAGCAGAGCGGATCGATCCAAAATATCGATAATATCGTTACCAAGTTGGTATCGTATTAAATGGATACCAGCCTGCAGATATCGATATTTCCACTTTTGTTTGAAACTTTTCCATATCTGCAAAAAGGACCCAACTTTTATTAGACTATTTAATTGCAAATTGTTTTAATTATGTTTTTATGTTTATCAAAAAATAAAAAAATAAACGGAAACGCACAAAACAATAAGAGCAGCGATTAAAAACAATCGATGTTTTCAGGTTCATGTCTCATCCACGACATTTACAAAAAATATTAATATTGTTATCGATATTGACAACATTGGTCGGATCAATACCCAAATGCTCAGTATTGGCTTACTGTCCAGAATTACTCTATGACATCAGTTTGCAAGTCATGCCACACAAGAAATGAAACAGCTGTGATTTTTGGTTTATAGAGCTAACTTTGATAAAACTTGGTGTAAAGAATATTGCTTTCTGCACCAGTTTGAACATGTTTCAATCTCTAACAAAAGTCATTTTAATGCCTTTTTTTCTGATAAATATACAGCATTCTAACGCAAACCAGGTAATCTTGAAGCACATAGGGTGGAAATATCGATAAAACTAGCAGCACAACAGCCCTGACGGGCGGATTTTGACACATATGATCAATGATCCTAACAATAAAAACTGTACTGACTCTATAGACCACATGTGTCAAAGTCAAGGCCCGGGGGCCGATTCCGGCCCACCAGGTAAATATGTAAGGCCCTCTACATCATTTTTTAAAAAATATTATTAATTACCTGATGCTATCTTGAACTTTTTTCTAACTTGTATAATTTTGGCAAAAACTTTTTTTATGGAGTGTGCTGTTCTTGTTGTGCGTTTTGCGCCCCGCGTTTGCACAAGGAAACAGCCAGCTAAACTCCTTGCTTCAAAGACGTTTTTATTTCGTCGACAATGGAGTAAAACTACAAAGACAGAAAAATAGTATTTAGAAATTCATCTATATATAATTAATAAACATGTCTCACTTACAGTCATTGCTTTCCATAGGACTGTTAGTTGGAGGAGTAAAAAATAAACTGCAGACGTTGTGTGTATCCAAAACGAACTTTGTAACTGTGACAATGAACAATAAAGCTGGATTCAAAATAAAACTTTATCGAAACTACAAAATTAACAAAACTTTCCTGGGGCAGAACATGGAGAGTAAAATATAGAAAGTTATTTAAGGTTTGAGTTGATTTATTCTGAAATAAAGTTCCAGCATGTTTTAAATTGTTATGTTAAAAAGTTACATTTTTGAAGTTTTAAAATGTTTGTGTGTTCAATAAATGTTTATCCTGTTCGACCTGCGACCTAAGGAGTGTTGTGGATTTTGCCCCCCTGTGCGATTGAGTTTGACACCCCTGCTATAAACATATACACAGTCAACTGATAACCAATGGTATCATCTGTTGAATTCTGTGTGTCAACAGAATCAATGGTGGGGTTGGGGGGTGGAGAATTAACCAGTGTTTCTCTGTCCCATCTCAACAACATTTTCAAAACAGCAACGGAGGGGGACAAAGTAAAGTATGAATCTTTGTTGGGTTCATCCCAAAAAAAACTGGTGTTGTCAGCCCAACAATATGAAAGGAAATGTGAGCTTCCATAGAGCTAAAACTAATTAAATGATGGTTTAATGACTCCTCATCTCTATAGTTGTAATGAACAACAAAATATATATACATCAGCCGATGGTTTTAAAACCAGGCTGTTCATACAGTTATTTTTGTTGTGAAATCTGACTTTTAGGACAGTTAATGGAAAATGACTCAATTCTGAAGCTAGCTTAGTGGTCTTTTGAGGTCCAGTAACATGTGGCACTTCCTGCTTAGTTTGCGTCAAGTTTGGGAATGGAAGGTGGAGCCTTGACTAACACATATAAGATATGTGGTGGAAATCTGAAAGAAAAGGAAGTTGATTTGAGCATGACTTTTAATTTGAAAAATAAACAAACAAATTTAATAAAAAAAATCACCTTCTGTTCTTATTAACAAATCTTACATGTGTGTTGGGAGAATTTGTTCTATTTTACTTTGAAAGGAATTTATCATATTTTTGGGGGGTAAAGTTGGACCAGAAGGTGGACGAGCTCATAAGGGACATTAACTAAAATAGAACAGTTATAACCATATAATTCTGTGAGCCTCCTGACAAGAGTCGCCATAATGTTTCAACAACCCATCAAGCAGTGCTGCCTTGTAGCTTATCAAAGTTGCACTAATTGATTTTGACAGATCTTTGAGTGCCTTGTACCACATTAAATCTACTTGAGGTCAGTAAGCACAACCAGATCTCATACGTAAGGTGGATCCATTTATAAGGCAGATGTCTGGAAATATGAAAGACATAAAATCCTGTCCACTTCTATCATGGGAGGGATCACTTATCAATATAAGGGTGGGGTCATCTGGACCCATAAGATATCACAAGGGTTAAATGTGGAATGTCCTAATGTCCTTGGCACTCTGCAAAAATGTCAGTTTTTTACAAGGTTGGGCACTATTGTAAATACGCTAACATAGCTAACGTGTAGCATTGTTTTTTTTTTTTTTTTTTTACACGTTAATAAAAACTTTGCAAATTATTGTTGATATAGTAGTATTTGTCTTAGGAGGATCAGTCTGTTTATTATGTGTTGCAAACAAGGGTGGACGCTAATATAAAAATATGCTAACACCGCTAACATGTAGCATTGTTGGACTGGTTTTTTTTGTCACGCGTTACAAGAAATGTTGCAAATTATTGTTGTCACAGTAATATTTGTCTTAGGGGGATCAGTCTGATTTTTACGTTTTGCAAACAAGGTTAGGGAGAAACATGTCGAGTTGTGAATACGCTAACACCGCTAATGTGTAGCGTGTTCCCAACAAGTTCTAGAGTCACTGTGAATGTAACATAAAAAGTCTGATTCTTTTGTCTCTCTTAATTTACCTTATAATATTATGCACCTTGTTTTAAACAAGTTCATAAAAAGACCATCCATTGTCGGTGTGTGTTGTAATCCGTCGTGCCCTGCATTGCAGAAAAATACAATACTCTATTTGCCTGAGTCTTAAGTTTTGTTGTACAAAATTTCTGTACAAGTCCAAATTTCAAGTTATAGAAATGAGAGGTGTAGAAAACTCATTAATAGCATTCAAAATTTATCAAAAACAGCAAAGCAAATGTTTTTATGCGTGAAAAAGTAAACAAGTAAAAAAATGTTTGTATTTACAAGCCATGAGCAGCTGAGCAACTTTTTTGTGATTGCTTTTATGTTAATTTCTTAAATTTTATATAAATCTATAACATATTTGCTTAAATAATAATAAAAGATCTTAAGAATCCATCATTTAGGATTTCAGGTTTAAAGGGTTAAAATGTTTGACTGAAAGTGTCAGAAAAAACACTGGATAACAAGGGGAAAGCTGCTAAATGTTAAAGGTTAATGAAAGGAGATTAGACTAAAAAGGACATGAAATGAATCCTTATTTAATTCCTTCCTCCTCTCGGGCTAATTGCTTTGTTTAACTCTGGTTTGAAATGTGTGCGAACTGTAGGTGTGAGTGGCTGTGAGCAGCCCCCGAGGAGAAGCCAAAACTGCCCCCTATTATGAAGTTTGCCTGTGTCCTGGTCTCATTTTTAATTGCTCTCAAGTTTAGAAAAAGGGCACGATCTCCAGACATCACATCAATTCAAGCATGTGTCTCCAACACTGAATAATAAGAAGGAGACGGTAGCCCGTCTCTTAACGGTTGGAGGTTAAGACTCCGTTTCATGACTGGGAGCGCTGGATTTCAGAACAATTGTCATTCTTTGTGTTTGTGTGGCTTTGGTTGTCAAATATAACCCATGTTTTTAAAAGAGGAACACAAGAAGAAAAAGCAAGAAAATAAAAGAGTGGAAAGAGAAAAAGAAGGGCACCGATGGTGGAGGAAAAGCAGAAGGTTAGAGGGGATAGGGGGCCAGGCCAGACTTCCGCCTGTCACACTGTGTCACAGTCATCTGTGCGTCTAAATGTCCAACAGAAAATATTACTCGCAGCTGTGTCTCCTTCCTCACAACGGCGTGCTTCTGTGAAAGCTGTGTGCGCTTGTGGTTTGGGCTGAGGGCACAACATGGACAGTTGGGTAATTTGGTTTGGCACTAATCAGAGGAAACTCTACACTTGCAAGTGGAAGTTTACATACAACATAACAGAGAGCAAGCTCTTCTTTTCTGTATCAGACATTCACATGAACTAAAGTGACCAGTTTTGTTTTTTTTTTTTTTTTTTTTCGCATTACAAGCTTCTGATACGTGAACTTTGGCAATCTTAGAAAGAAATTGCAGTGAATACTTTTTATACATACTGTATGCATGCTTTTTTGACAACTGAATTTATAATTTTATAGTCTAAGTTAAAATTAAACATAAAAAGTAACACTTTTTGCTCATTTTTTTTGTCCTTAATCCTGCCTCAAATGTCTGATTTAATGAATGATTGATTTTGATTATTTGTTTTAACCCCTGTGCTCTCTTGTGAGGTCCAGATGACCCAGACCTTACACCAGGGGTCTCAAACTCAAATCAGCCGGGGGCCGCTGGAGGCGGAATCTAGTTGAGGCCGGGCCGCATCAGGATTTTCATAAGAAAA
>NC_050526.1:13050077-13065409 GCF_002922805.2 Oryzias melastigma | reverse complement strand
TCTTTCATATGAAGACGGGGGCCGCAAATCATCATCCTGCGGGCCGCAGATGGCCCGCGGGCCGCGAGTTTGAGACCCCTGCCTTACACTGATGTGTGATCCCTCCCATGACAAAGGTGGACAGGATTTTATGTCTGCCATGGACAGCAGTGAAGATAAAAATCCCTTAAAAAAACAGGTTCGGCACACTGTCTTGTGGGGTCCAGATGACCGCACTTTTAATGTAAACATGCCTAGGATAGCACAAGGGTGAAAAAAAAGTTGTTCGGTTTGATAGGTCGGTCAGAAGGTAGGTTTGACCATAGGTTAGTAGTAGGAAATGTAAAAGATATTAGATATGTATCAAAAAATCGATTGGGCAGTGAAAGTACCAGCAATATCAGTTAGGCATATTAAAAAAATAGATACATATCGAAACTGTATTGTATCACTTCATGGACCATGTATCGAGATGTGTATCGAATCATGTGAGAGTGAAACACCACCAAGTAGGTAGGTCGGCTAATGGGTCAGTCGGACGTTAGGCAGGTTGATAACCCGGTAGGTAGGTCGGTAAGTTGGTTGAAAATTGATTTGTCACCATAGCTACAAAAACAAGACAATAATAAAGAACAAAAGATTATAAATACAATAAAAAACTATGTATATACCATTACCTGCAATAATGCTAGTGTGAATGCTGTAAGCTGAATATGGCTGATAAAGATGCTGAAACTGATAGCTAGCTAAAAATGCTGAAGCCGAAAGTTTGCTAAAATAATAGCTAAATGCCAAATTAGCCAAAGAAAACTGGAAAAAATGTCTCTAATTTTGCCCAAAGAGTTAGCAGATTGTTAAAATGTTAACTAAACTCCAAATTAGCCTCAAAGACAGGAAAAAATCTCTAAATTAGCCAAAACAGCTAACATAATGCTAAAATATTAGCTGAACTCCAAATTAGCCTAAAAAATTGGAGTGTCTAATTTTTCCAAAACAGCCGGCATAAAACTTCAATATTAGCTAAGCTCTACTTTATCCTAAAAAATTGGAAAAATATAATTTTGCTTACTACGCATTCACACAAATATACAATAATAAACACAATGACGTGTCCAATGTCTGTGAGGTGTTGTCGATTCTAATAGCTGACGGAAGGAAAGCACTTCTTTCTGCAGCGAGGGTGTTTCTGTCTCTGACTGAAAGAGCTGCTCAGCGCACCCACAGTGTAATGCAAAGAATGATGGGGATCGTCCATGATGGATTTCAGTTTGTGTTGCATCCTCCTCTCACCCACCACAGTCACAGACTCAGGGGGACACCCCAGAATGGAGCGTGATCTCCAAACCAGTTTGTCAATCCTATTACTGTTTCTGTCAGTCCGTCCCCCCAGCAACAGAGGCTAGATACAGCAGTGCCATCATAAAAAGTTGTTAACAGAGTTCTGCAAACTCTGCAGGACTTTAGTCTCCTCAGCAGGTGGAGTCGACTCCGGCCCTTCATGTACAGAACATCTGTGTTAGTCGTCCAGTCCAGTCTAGAGGTGAACACCCAGGTATTTAAAGGAGTCGACTGTATCTATGTTCACCAGTGAAACAAGAGGTGACTCCATCTGAAGTTGATTAAACCAAAAGTTTAATTTAATTAATTACCTTAAAATTATATTATGTGTAAAAAAAATCAACATGAACACCAAGTGACCAGAGTCCCCCTTAATTTGCTAGTAACACGATGCAGTAACATGCCAGCTGTCCTGACCATACCACTATTTGAACACTTGTGGGTTAAGCTTGGAAGTGATAGCGCCTGGATTAGCAGTTGCTGGCATTACCTGCAGCAACAACCCTGAAGCTCCTGCAATAATGAAGTGATTGTTAAATTGACAATACTGTATGTCTTTTAACTTCCATCTTCTAATCCAAGAAGCAAGAGTCTTGGACAGAGAAAGCCATAAGGTGTTGAATAAAAAGATTGTGCAACTACATTATCAGCTCTGCTGCTCGTACCTCAAACACGTTTGTTAGAAATGTTGCACCATTTAAACAGGCTTTCACAGTGAGACTTAGTGCTATTAAACATGTTAAAAAAAATCAAGCACACACAAATGCTTTTACTTTTTTGTAAGTACGTGCATTTCAACTTTGAGTGAAAACAAAAATGATTAAAGTTTATTTTATTATTTTTCCCACAATCTTAAATGTGCAGGTGGCGGTGAGACGGCCTCACACATCATCACAAAGGAGTCGATTCCGCATCCTCCTCACCCGCTCCTCTCTTCCGCTCACACCACCAGCAAGGCGATTGCAGTCTCCCCATCACCATGTTTACACCTCATGCCGCCACCAATTACCACATTTGACACCCGAGCTGTTACTGAGACTGGGGAGTAGGTTGAGGAGTGTGCTGAGGAAGAGGAAACTATAGGTGGCTGATTCTCACGGTTGGCCTCACTGTCACAACTTTTCCTGCGAACAGATTCACAAATTTTCTCACTGCTGCTAGATAGGTCACATGGGTACAAGAAGAGCTGTTGAAAAAATATTCATGAGGAATAATGTTAGGTATGTTAGGTGTTAGTCATTTATAAAACACGTTTAAAGGAATAAATAATTCATTGTACTTTTTGTGAAGGTTCTTTTTAAAGCCCAATTACAGGTCATTTCCATTTCTTCTCATTCTCTTACAGCTATGTTTGTCAGAAGATGATCAATATCACAAAATAAAATTCTAGAGACAGAAAATTGCATTTTATTAAATTAAAAAACATTTTTTGGAAACACATCCAATATTGCCTTTTTTATTGGGAGCAAAAATGAAAACACAAGAAACTTTCATTTTATGATTTGTTTAAATCTTTTTTTTAGATTTTCTAGTATACAAAGTTGCCTTGAGACAAGAAAACACTGAAAGGAGTTGCTTTTAGGCAGGACAAGATCAGGTAATATGACCTTGGAGTGGAAGCTGCCCCTCCATGAACTGCCACCTAAATGTAATGAGGAGAGTTTGACAGCTCAAGAGATCCTATAATCTATGCCAGGAGTCTCCAAAGTTAGTCCGAGGGTCAGTGTCCTACATGTTTTCCAAGCAACCTGCCATTAAAGCTCCTTATTGGCCAAACATCCCTGATGTGGGTAATCAGCAGCAGGTAAGGCAGGGTTTCTAGAAAACCAGCATGAGGTCAGCCCTCAAGGACTGACTTTTGACCCCCTTTGTCTATGCTGTCTGGGTAAAACACAACTGTTAAGGTCTCCTATGGCAAATGGTCCCTGGTGACAAGTCAAACTAAGTATGGTTCAAATGCCCTTATTGGAAACCACTGGAAAACAAGGTCCACTACATTGCATTTTCCGACTTTATCGGGTTCCCGATGTGGAGATAGGTGCAATGTTGAGGCCTCCCAGGTGAGGATCTGGTTGCCAGACCTCCTCCCTTCTGAACTCAGCCTGAAGACTACATGGCATAGGCTTACCATATGAAAGAAGTGTTCTGGTGTGGTCAAAAGTGGGCACCTCAACATCCTAATTCAAAGAGATGGAGTGTAACCATTGTAACATGATATGTTCCAAGCAGAATGAAGCTTGAGTTTGTGTGTGAGGCTAAGATATGCCAACTAGATCTAGTTAGGACTTTCTCCATGCACACTCCTCAAGAGAGGTTTGACTTTCACTTTAAATGAGTGGATATGGGTTTGGTCAAACCCTTTCAATCAGTTGTTTTATGTTAAGGTTTAACCAGGTAAACAAAAAGGTCACATCACTGCACCTCCAGATCGTGGGACAGGTGTTTCACTATAGACTATGCATACAGACGTAAAAATAGGACAATGTACCTGGAATCCTCGGACTCCCCAGGTGGGATAGTAAAAAGTACATTGCTGATTTGTGGTTTTACTGGTAAACTTAAACATTCACTCGGACCATAGCAGTGATACCTAGAATAGGGTGATTGAGAGGAACAGAATACCTGATCTGAATTTGTTAAGTGTTTTGTTGTTGGATGTCTGTGTCAGTCACTTTGTCCAAAACAAACAAGTTACATTATGTCAATCAGTCCTTGTCGTATAGCCTAGGCAGGAGGTAAAAAATAAACGCTGTAGTGTGTGTTACCTTCTCTTTGGCTTGGACACCCTAGTGAAGGGAGCAGCAGGGCTTTCAACCAATCATCTGTTCAGAAACTGGTCATTATCTTTCAAGTTAAAAGTCTTGAAGCTTCATAAAACTCCCCTCTCTGTAAACGCTATTCCCGGCTTGTTTGATACATATTTACCTCTCATCTTTATTAACAAAGTATCTGAAGTGATTCACATCTGCATTGTTGGTTCAGATATAGCTTTCCTTTTGTGTATCACCACCGATATGTGTGTGTGTGTCTGCCTGTATGTGTGAAGAGCTTCTCACCAAGTTGAGGGTGGTCCAGTGTGTGAAAGGGTGGAACAAAGGGCATGGCCCAGACTTCAGCTATGATTAATAGACACAATAACACAAACACACACAATCAGTCTCCTGGCTGTCCCACACTGGGGTCATGTCTTTTTAACCCCGGTAAGGCTCCCCTGTAGCACACACACCTGAGCCAGCTGGTGTGTAGGAGGACAGCAGCCACCTTGCAGCAGCAACAATGTCTTACTCTGGCATTAGGTAAAACAGGACAATGGTGACTGTAAATCAGTGTGGGTGTGTGTGTGCTTGTGTGTGTTAATGATCTGACCTGTTCAGTCCACCTGCTCGCTCCAGCTGGCCGGGCTGAAATGAAGTCAGTGGCTGTAAATATCTGGAGGAGGCTCCGGCGGGCTTCTGCTTCACTTCCTCCCGTCCACTTTTAAAGTGTCTGCCCTCTCATCTCTTCTTCCTTTTCTCCTTTATCTCTTCATCTAAAGTATACTGTTGTCTTAATTATTTTCCTTTTTTTAACAGTTTCTCTTCTTTACTTTGATTTTCTCCATTTTACCATTGCAGTCATTCATTATTTGACCTACGGCTTTTGTATTTCCACTATCATATATCCACTCTGCTTTTCCAGTTGCCTTTTTTTCATCTGCTAGCATACTGGAATCTTCTTTCTTAGGCCGTTTTTTTTCCCCTTTCCCACGAGGTAAAACCAAATCACAAATTTTCAGAAGAAATGTAGGGTTATGCTGTGTTCACATTGCCCTCAGAAACACGTTTAAGCAACGGTTTCCTATAAAAAAAATTATCTAGATGCGCATATTTGTGTGTTTTGAGCTTCCGCATTCAAAACTTCTTGTATTCACGCATTACTACGCAAGAGTTTTTAACTCAATTTTTGGGCTCTACAAACAAAACATGCAGCCGCTAAATATATGTTGAAAGTTCAACCAGGTAAACTTTGACCAATCAGGGACCGATCTGGGATTTGGTCATGACATACGCGTTACATCATATTTATTGCATCTCATTGAAGTCTTTGCAACATTTGGAACACTTTGACATTTTACACCAAGCCTCTTCCATCTGTAAGTACATGTGCTTGTATCAAGTAGCGACAGTCCACTGTGAACTCGGTATGCCTAAAGCGAATTCAGCACGTCCATCATATGCCCGGTGCTTACGTAGCAGGTTACCATTTTGACTAGGTTATTAGGAAAAAAACACAATCCGAGTCCTTGAGATCTAACAGCCTACCTGTTTTCCAGCTCTCCATCCACTTTTTTCTAATGATTACCTGAATCAGGTGTGATCAGTCAATCAGAAACTTCACCTGAGCAAGTTATCTCAGCTGGATTTTTGCAAAAGTCAAGAAAAGAAGAACCTGCAAAACTAAGTTCAGGAAAGAGAAAAAGCAACAGGGGAACAAGGTTGTTCTCTTTTATATGTTTTGACTGAAAAATTCAGAACGATCTCCAGCACTCACTGCATTCGTACTAATGTCAAACACAACAAGACAAATACTGGTCTAACCCAAGGACAAAACACAGAGAGAAAAGCAGAGTATGGTGGTCTGTGCTTTCCAGTGCAGTCAGGACTCTTCTGATCTATGCATTGAGGACACTAACCCCTTTTTACCTAGATGAAAGTGACACGTAGAACACAACAGTACACAACCACATAGGAAAATCAGCAAAAAAGCCCATTAGGTTCAGATTCTTATCTGCGTACTCTACTGTACGTCTTTAATCAAGTTGGAGTTGGAGTCAGGTGCCTTGCTCAAGGCTGCCACAGTGAAATAATGAGGGAGGGAAACGAAAAGAAAAAAAAAACATTGCTGGTCATCAAACCCAGATTTAATGCTGTTGCTCCTGAGATTTGAACCACAAACACTCTAGCAATATATCTATGCCGCTAACCAATAGTGTGAACTTACAGAGGAGAGGAGGATTAGTCAGCCAACACTTATAAAAGTTATCCCACATTAATAATGAAAGAGGCTTGTAATTTTCACCACATGCATATCATAGCTATAAGAGACAAAATAAGAAAAAAAAAAATACAGAAAAATCATTGTCTTATTAAAAAAAAATGTATTTGCAAAATATGGTGGAATAGGAAAAGGATTTGGTCAATAACAAAAATGTATCTCTATTTTCTTGTATAACCTTTGATGGCAATGACACAGACTAAATGTTTTCTGTAAGTTTTCACAAAGTTTTAAGTCTTTGCTGCTGGTACAGTATTTTGGCCCATTTCTCCACACAGATCTCATCTAAAACAATACTGTTGTGGAGGTATCACTAGGCATAACAACCTTCAAAGATTTCTCATAAGTTGACTAGGCCTCTCCGGCCAAGGAATGCGTTTAACGAAGCCACTTATTTGTGGTCCAGGAGATGTGTTTGGATTCATTGACTTGCCAAAACATCCAGCCATGTTTCATAATTAGTATTGGAAAGATTTTCACTAAAATCTCTCCACCCAAGACCACAATCATTTTTATATCATTTACTTAGATTAGTCATCCTGGTCTCTTTGCAGAAAAGCCAATTATGATACTCCCACCCTCATGCTTCAATAGCTTTGGTGTTCTTTGGATGTAACTCAACATTATTTCTCTATATAC
The DNA here is from genome assembly GCF_002922805.2 of Oryzias melastigma. Taxonomy (NCBI): domain Eukaryota; kingdom Metazoa; phylum Chordata; class Actinopteri; order Beloniformes; family Adrianichthyidae; genus Oryzias; species Oryzias melastigma. Next base: position 13,058,419 of record NC_050526.1, on the reverse strand, counting down.
ACTACAAATTATTGTTATTTTTTTTTCTTACAAAAAAATATTCAACCTGCATTGGATATATTTGTGACATCTTGTTCTGGATCAGCTAAATACTCTCTAGTAAACATCAAACAGGCCTGGATGTGCACTGGCTTAACCAAAGGGACGTGTCTGGCACTGCAGGATTTGAGTCATTGGTGGTGTAGTGTGTTCCTGAAGGCAGCCATTGTTACTTTGGTTCCAGCTCTCTGTATGTCATTCTCTACACCCCCTGTACAACTATAGGTTATTAGGTTACCCACTATTTTTGTGATTATTTTGATGACAAATTGGGTGAAGCCTCAGACTGGGACAGTTGATTTCTTCACACCAAGATGGTCATCTATTGCATATTCAATCTTACAGTCCAGTGCAGCTCTACAATTTTGCTTTCATTTTTTATAGGCCGCTCTTTAGTCTCGGCCATAGTGGAGTTTGGAGTGTGACTGTTTGAGGCCTACAGGCCTCTTTTGTACTGATAACAGCTTCAAACTCTCACCATTATTACAGGCACTGAGTGAAGGACAGATGAAGTTAAAGGCCAGAAGAGCCAGGATTCCTGCTTGTTTGTAGGAGACCAAACACTTTTACCAAGGAATTTACAATTATTTCACAAAAATAATCCCTAACCCTTTCTCAAAAAAAAAAAAAAAAATCAGACAATATGATGTCCTGGATTCTTTCCCCCATTCTGTCTGTCATAGTTGAGGTTAACCCAAGATGAAAATTACAGGCCTCTCTCATCTTTTCAAGTGGAGGAACTTAGAATTTTTTTACAGACTGTGATTATTTTTTTGCCCTATGTACAAATGAAACAGGGATAACAACATTTAAAAAAATCAATAAAAAACTTGAAGCTAATAATAATTTCAGATTACTGCTGGTTGTTAGTTTGATTGTAAGTATAATGTGATGAGCTGATGACCCCAAAAATGTCCCAGCATCCCCACAAACATGAAATGCGAAAAGCAAACATACAAACCAGTTGTGTTGTTGATTATTCTAATGATGTGTTGCTGGTGCTGCTTGACGTGGATTGTAGGGAGTTGTTAAGATGAACTGTCCCCACTTCACCAGATTTAGATCGACATCTCACAGGAAAGAACAGAGGGGGTCAGGGTGTGTTGCTAATAAATTCAGTTTTGACTCGGTAACGCCTGACACAGTTAAGAAAGTGTGTGGGAGTCCTGTGTGTGCGTGTGTGTGTGTACAGTAGGTGAGGAACACTTCTGATGTCTGTATATATTATAAGTACACACTTTTAAGCACACTTTACGTATAAACAACACTCTGTGTGTGTGCTTGCATATGTGCATCAGTGAAGCACACTTGCAGCTGACTCCCATCTTTACCAAGTGTGTGTGTGCATGTGTCTGTGGAGCAGTGTACGCTGTGCGCTCGCTGTGCCTTTATGCAAGGCAGGTGAAAGAGGTAAATTGGGCCGTTCCATCATGCGATGCAGGGAGGCTGGCTGACATGCTGATCAGGTGTGCATGCATAATAACCACCAAAAATAAGTTCTGTTTTGAATAATGCCCCCAACCAAACCCTCCAAAAAAAGAAGAAAGAAAGAACGAGCGGAGGAAGAAATGCGGCGCTCTGCTCCCGGTGCAGGTGGAGATCTCATCCATCTTAACAATGAATGGAAATCAGAGACAGACTGCCACCGAGCGAGGCCTCCGCAGAGCCCACTTACAACTCTTTCTCCCTCTCTCCTCCTCTCGGTCTCTCTATTACCCCTTTATTCTTTGACCCTTTCCTCTCCCTCCTCCTCCACTGTCACTTTTTCCCCTCATCTATTCTTGAACGCTTTAAGTTTTTTTCCCATTTAACTTTATTTACGGACCCGCCCTCCATCTCTGCCTCTCCCTTCAATCTTTATTTGTTTATTTTTTTGCTCGCGTAGTTCAAAACTTTACTTAATAAGGAGGATAATAAGCAGCTTCAATGTTTTGAAAATTCTTTATAAAGTACATATATATATATATAATTTCTCATAAAAAGACGGTTTTAGTTTGGGTGAGTAAAATATGTTATCATATAAGTTATCAATATGTTCAGATCTATTTTGATTTATTGGGCAATTTTTAGATATAATGAAGGAATTGTCAAGAAGCTGTTCCTAGTCTACTAGTTTGAGTTTTTTTTTTAATCATGTCTTCTTGTAAGACGTTTTTTAGCCAGTTTAATTAATCCAAAATAATACAACCAGGTTAAAGACTCTATAAGATAAGGAGCACAGAGTCCTCATTTTAGAGAAAAGTCTGCTTTTATGGATTGAACTGTCTAGACAGAAAATTTAGAGACTTCATGATAATGCCTATTTTTCTTGTGTCTTTTCTGGTTTTTGTGGGAAAACCTGCTCTTGGTTATCGCCAAACAAATAGATGCTCCACCTCTAATGTGAGGCCTCCGTAGAACCCACATAATGCCCTCCATGTAGCTCCTGCACTGGTCTTGAATCTGCAGTGAGACAATGAAAAATCTGTGAATAATTTACTCAAAAAAAAATCTTTCACAACACAGTGCTCTTCAACCGCTGGAGCCATTTTATTGAATAATTCCTGAATCCTGATACAGTCTCAGGAGAGAAGAATTTTAGAATCTAACAAGTTATACAAGAATGGCCAATAGAAAAACTAAAGGGGGAATTATTTTTTTATATTAAACAAGAACCCCATTCACACACAGTAATTATGCTTCCTCTAACAGTTATCTCTGTCATATCAGCAATGACATTTTTTTTTTTTTTACTTTAAAGTCACTGCTATAAAAATCTCAAAAACAAATTGTTTTATTTCATTGTAATCACAATTGATTTCTGTTTTTAACATGAAAGCTGCAGCCAAATGACTAAGCTGACTTAAAGTGCAGTGTGAAAACATTCATCTAGTATTCCTCCTTGTTTGCCAGGGTTAAGGACCAGAGACACCTGCGGATATGCCGAATCCACGAATATGGAGAACCCTCGTCACATTTCACCCTACCGACCCCACAGCTGATCTTTTAAAAATACTTCTGATTAGGGCTGTGGATCAGTACTTTGGTGGCGATCTGATTCACGAATCAAGCTCAACAATTCATTATTTGAACCATGATTCTTACTTTTTAATATAATGTTTCCTGTCATGTGTATCTATTTTTCCTGGATGTATGAAAACTAAAATTACATGTATCAAATCGCCAACATTTATATAAATTATTTAGTGCAGGAGATCAGAGTCAACAAAACTGATAAAAAACACATAGAAACAAATGGTGTTTGTTACTTTAAGCTTTTTTTTTTTTTAAATCAACCTTCTTGTTAAGTTCATCAGCAACATAAACAACATAAGCATCACCGCTGTTTTAGATCATTTAACTACAAAACCAGAAAATGTTCTCCTCAGTGTTTCCATTCACTACGTTCTGCATCACTTTACGCTCTAAGCATTACATATTGGTGTAAATCTGGTATATGTTTGATATGTCAGTAAGCTGAACTTCAGCCTCATTTTTTTGAACGTAAAAAACCCTCACTAGTTTTACTTTGAAAACAGGAAGCTTCACCGGCACGAAGATGTGCCTACTTCCGGTAAAAGTAGCACCCCGCACTCGGCTTTGTTTAGTTCATAAACTTAAAATACAACATTATTCCTTATTTCAGAGCAATAAATACATCGGTCCAGAATACAAGGACGTTGAGACGTTGAGTTTTTGTAAAGAAATGGAAGAGACACGTAACTGAAAAAGAAATCCGCAAAATTAAAGATGTTTATTTAACCAAAATTTAATTAATTCACAAATAACATTTAGTTTATGGTTAAGAAGATGCAAACTGCACATATATTCACCTCATTTCACATGTATATATATGTGTGTGTGTGTGCTATTTATGAATTCGTAAAGTTTTGGATGAATACGCAACTATAATTTTAAGTTTTTTTTCCTAATGCAAGCAGGATCCTTTTCAGACTTCTTGTCAGCGTCCTCTAACCCTGATTTGTCCATAAGTGACAGTAACGAAATGAGTTGGCAGTATAAGTGTTATTCATGACTTGGACAGAGGGAAGGTTTTACTGCAGGTAGATAAAAAGATATTGTCCTTCTGCTGCTGTCTGCACTCACTATGTGCTCTGCTGTTAATGTCTGATGTGTTTCTCTGTGGCAAACAGAAGTTTAATGAAGTCGCTGCAACACTGTCCCTTTTAGCACAAAAAGAATCACATTTTTTTGTCCTCTGCATTAGAATGACCTGAATAAGAGATACAGAGATAAAGGTTGTTTTTTATAGCAGCACAGAACATTCACATGTCTTACAGGATCAAGTTTATCTTCTGTGTTTTATTGATTTGATTATTTTGAATCAGAGCTCTTGGAGTGCCATTAGAACAGACACTACTGTTTAATTTAAGCTCTGATTTCACCGTGGATGTGCAAAACGTGGACAAACCCAGTGGCCATTTGGCTCCATTGTCAGCTGTGTCCTAAATAAAAATATTTTCAATGTGAGTGTATCTTATAAAACCTAACTTACCAAAAATGGGCAAATATGAGTTGACAAACACACTTCTCAAACACAAATCTCAAGGCTGTAAACTGAAAATTTGACCATCACCTGTCAACCAGTAGGTACACTTCTATTTTAGTGCTAGTTTAAGTTTTTATCCCTTACTAGGACCATGTGGGCTATTAAATACAAGTTAAAAAGATGTTGGAGCCACAGTGCAGGTCAGTTTATTTCTTCTTTAGAATGTCATGATCTTATTTGGGGTGAATGAGGACCGACTTGCTTGTTTGGCATCTATTAGTGACTTACTGATTGATTAAACTACTGTTTATATATTTTTGGGCAAAGAGTGGAAACAAAAATGTCTGTGTAGGCAGATAACTTGTGACAAACCTATGTAGAAAAATCCAAAAAAAGACAGTCACCATAAGGAAACTTAAAACCCACTTCAATGATCTTTTGTAAAAGTGTTTTCAGTTGTCTTAATTATGATTATACCTTTTTAGCCAAAATTTAAAAAAAAAATAAACAAAATAAAATAAAACTGTTGCTTTCTAGGACATAGTTTTTGCAATCAGCAGATCATTAGAAACTCACCTCTGAGTTGTGTGCAGGACTACTTCCTGTCACCCATCTGTTTACCAGGTCTCTTGCTAGCTTACAGTCTCTAACATCAGCAATATTGGAGCTATCCAGCTGTACAGTTTTGAACCAGATTCCTTCTCAGATGGGGAAAACAAAGAGGTAAGCCGCCCGCTGTGGGGGAAACGGGGAGAAACGGAGATGTCTGCTATTAGAAAGGAGGAAACCAATCATAATTTTATTTTGGGATGGGGTCCAACATTAGTACACTATAACGACCACAGAAAAAAATAGCGGAAACTATGCGATTCTTCGCAAAAGTCCCGCCCACCACTGTTACGAGAGGCGAGCAGTTCAGACCTGACAGACACGCCCCCACCTGAGAGCAGATTCCAGCAGAGCCGACCTTGAGCTTCATTTTCTTTTCTACACTGGCCACTTTATTAGGTGCACATGCTCATTAACGCAAAATTTTATTTAGACAATCACATGGAAGCAACTCAATGCTTTAGGCATGTAGACATGGTCAAGACGATCTGCTGCAGTTCAAACCGAACTAGGAAAAAGGTGATTTAAGTGACTAAACATGGAAGGTTGTTGGTGCCAGACAGGCTGGCCTGAGTATTTAAAAAACTGCTAATGTACTGGGACCCACAACCATCACTAGAGTTAACAGAGCATGGTCCAAAAAAGAGAAATTATCCAGTGAGCTGCAGTTCTGTGGGCATTGATGTCTTGTTGATCCCCAGAGGTCAGATGAGAATAACCAGACTTGTTCCTGCTCATAGAAAGACAACAGTAACTCAAATAACCACTGGTTACAACCGAGGTCTGCCGAAGAGCATCTATGAACGCACAATGCATCCAACGTTGAGATGGAATACAGCCGCAGAGGAACACACCAGGTACCACTCCGGTCAAGTAAGAACAGGAAACTGAGACTACAGTTCACACAGACTCACCAAAACTAAACAACAGAAGACTGGAAAAACATTGTGTGGTCTGATGAGTCTCCATTTCTGCTGCTACATTTGGATGGTAGGGTCGGAATTTGGTATCAACAACATGAAAACACGGATCCATCCTGTCTTGTATCAATGGTTCAGGTTGGTGGTGATGGTGCTGTGGTGTGATGGATATTTTTTTGGCACACTTTGGCCCCTTAGTACCAATTGAGCTTGGTTACTACACCTCCTACCTGAGTATTGTTGCTAACCATGTCCATCCCTTTATGACCACATAAGTTCACTGGAATCTAATGACCTCCACAGTCACCAGATCTCAACCTAATAGAGCAGCTTTGGGATGTGGTGAAACCAGAGATTGGCATCATGGATGTTCAGCCGGCAAATCTGCAGCAGCTGTGTGATGCTATCATGGACCAAACTCTCTGAGGAATGTTTCCAGTATTGTTGAATCTATGCCACCAAGTATTGAGGCAGTTCTGAAGGCATAAGGGGCTCTAACGCAGTACTAGCAAGGTGTAGCTAATAAAGTTGCCAGTGAGTGGATGTCCTCCATCAGAAAAATGCCACAAGAACATTTTAAAAGCACCAAAAACTCGATCTTCATCAGAGTGAACCTTTAAAAAGGGAACCAACCAGAAGAGACCATGATCCACAGATTTCAAAGTGTAACCTGCAATAGATATAGCAGAAACAGGAGAATAAAAAAAAAAATAATCTCTTTACATTGCTTAAGTTTGCAATCAAATATGGTTGGTGTGAAGGTTATGATCCATAAAAAGCTGCAGCCTCCTTAATGTGGGAAAGATAACTCTTCTCTTTCAAGAATTAAAATACATTAAAAAGAGGGCTCTTCTTTAGGTCAGCATAAAACAGCAACAACAACAGTTCATTTGTATGGTACGCAGAGTTTTGGAGGGGAGGAGCCAGTTTCTGCAGTTGTAAGAAAAGAGATGAGGTCATTCTGGACAAGCCCTAGTGCCAGACTTTAGGCAAAGTCAGACTATCCACTGGAATTTATGCTCCAGGATGGAACGGCAAAAAGCTGTAATAAAATAATACCTAAAACATAAATAAATAGACAATTTTGTTCTAATCACCACACGCAAGAATAGTTCAATAAAGAGAAGGAAGAATAGGGATTAAGGAAGAAGACGGTGGTTGAGAGGGGAAGAGCAAGAAAAAGATGGAGAGGTGAAGGATGGTGGATAGAGAGAGAAGGGGAGGACAGGAAGGAGGACGAGTAGGAGGTGGTGTGTTTTTTTATGTGTAAGCGTTTCCTTCAGCAGAGGTGATTGAGCACCTCTGCCCTGAACTCTGGGTAATGAGCGGAGAGGAAAGGAAAACTTCTGTTCTGGAAAGTTCCCAAATTATTTAGAAGCTTATGATGGTGGGGGAGGAGTGGTTGGTGGTGGTGGTGATGGTGGTGGTGGGGGGGATTGTAGTATGCACAATTCACCTTCTCCATACTAGATGAAAAGTAATGAAATTCTTCCTGACAGTTCTTCCAACCTCTTGCTGTATAATGATTTTTTTTGTCCCCCCACCCACCCACCTCTCATCGCCTTCCACCCCTTCCATCCTCCATCCTGGCTTTATCCCTCTCCCCCTCTTTCCCTGAGCCTGTAGTATCCGGGTACATCTGTTTTGCATGAGATGCATAAAATGACAGGACTTAGACAGCTACTGCATCTAGTGACAAAGATTACTGTCAGCCACCTTCGCCAGTTAATACATCATTGCCACTGGTCCGTTCCCTGCCTCTGTCTCCTAGCGACAGCCTATCCCTCGGCGAGGCCCGGGCCATGTGATGAACCCCCCCCAGCTCCCGCATTTCCTGCACACCTCCCTGTGCTACTCCTCAGCTTACCTTTCACATTAAAAAAGAAAAAAAAAAGAAAAGATGAAGAACAGCTTTTTTACCAACTTTACATTTTTATCATATTACTATAAAATACCAGTGAGGGCGCGGCATCAGCATTCATATTTGAGGAATTTGATTCTGCTGGTGATTACGCCGAGCTTAGAGGTGTTAATGTGCAGCTGGATGAGGGAATGGCTGGGTGGGGTTGGGGTGGTGTTGGGAATGATATTTGCTTTTGGATATTAGTTTTTCATTTCTTGTTACAGAGAAAAAACAAACTTTGACCAAGTTTTAAGGACAGACAGGTGGCATGCACCGAAAACACTTGGTTTTCTTGTGTTATACGAGTTTATTTAAGACCAAAAACCTTTCAAAACAATTTCTCTGAGGGGTGGGAAGACTGGATTTGTCAAGATCATCAACT
>NC_050526.1:13043546-13049784 GCF_002922805.2 Oryzias melastigma | reverse complement strand
TATATATATATATATATATATATATATATATATATATATATATATATATAATTAAGAAACACCAGCCTGAAAAAACAGATAATAAACACTAATATGCATATATATATACACACACACACACAGAAGCTATTTGACTGTATTTTAAGTACATGTGTTTTGCCTCTGTGACTGCTTTCTAACAGAGATGGATAAAATAACCCTTTATTAATTTCTGCTTTACCCTACACTTGCAGACTTAGCTCAGAATGATTTAGGGCTGAGGAATACACAAGGGGACAATGCGGGGTACAATTTGTTTCACAAGGGCACTTTGACATGTTTAATGGAAACGTGAGGGTTTCGGTTAGATACACCCTGATTAAAAGACTGTCACTTTCCATCCTGAGCTACAGATGACCCAAAGAACAAATGGGAACACTTCCATTTTTAGGACGTTTCATTTGTGAGGCAAATGTGGCAAACGCCCCACTGAAATGAATACAGTGTAAACCAAGCTTTACATAAAGGATTAAGAAAATCAAATTGTTTTGATACATAAACTAAATAAAACTGTACAGCTGGATAGCTCCAATAGCAGTCTGCATTTTTAGTTGCAACAGCAATGTTAGGTGCAGGTAAGCAGATGGATGATGGGAAGTGGGGCTGTGTTACAGAGCGTGAACGGTCCTGCCTGCAACTCGGGGGCAAATTTACAATGAACCGTTGCTGTTCTGCAGAAACTATGACTTTTCTTAATTTTATTTTGGCTAAAAATAGCATCATCATGGGCTGCACGGTGGCGCAGTGGTTAGCGCTCTCGCCTCACAGCGAGAAGGCCCCGGTTCAAATCCCGGCTGGGACCTTTCTGTGTGGAGTTTGCATGTTCTCCCCGTGCATGCGTGGGTTTTCACCGGGGACTCCGGCTTCCTCCCACTGTCCAAAAACATGCTTCATAGGTTAAGTGGTGACTCTAAATTGCCCCTAGGTGTGAATGTGAGAGTGAATGGGTGTGTGATTGAGGCCCCGTGACAGACTGGAGACCTGTCCAGGGTGTACCCCGCCTTCGCCCTTCAGTAGCCGGGATAGGCTCCGGCACCCCCGCGACCCCGAAAGGGAAGAAGCGGTCGGGAAGATGAATGAATGAATGAATAGCATCATCATCACTGGGAACATGTTTACAGTAGATCTAAAGGAGTGATTTTCTGCTTTGTTCAATTTTGTCAAATACATTTTGACATTAATTGTTTTTCCATCTGTTCTCTGTAACCTGATTCTTTGTTGAGATTGCCTAGTTATAATGCCAAATATTTCTCAAGAGCTTAAAATTTTCTCTCAATTGAAAGCTTTTTGAAATAGCATCACTGAGCTTAAAATGAACTCTTTTTGGGAGAAAAAGTTAAGCTACAAATGATAAAAAAAGATATGAATATTAACTGGATTTATTCCTGTTTTTGGCCCAACAACACTTACAAAAATGTTCTAAGTACAATACAAGAAAAATTCCTTTTTTGACCTAGTAGGAGCACAAATTCTGCAATCCGCAGATACATAAAAACACTCATCCATGCTATGTGAAGGAAAGAAAAAAGGAAAGCAAGAAAAAGAATGCTTTTGTTTTTACTCCTTTGTGTACATCTTTTGATTTTTCTCCCTTTATTGACTCACTCTGTTTTATTTCCATCACTTTCTGTCTCCCTTCCCCCCACTGCCCTTCTCCCCTCCACTGACATTGTAATGTTACTGCACACGACTTTATCTCGCCTGAAAAGGTGAAGCCATGAATGATCTCTCCAATTTAAAAGCACTCAACCCTCACGCCGCCTGAAATGAATATTTTGCATATATTCATGCAACAATGATTCAATTTGAGGATATTATTTGCAAACAGTGGCTGAATTCTCCGCAGCATTAATAATGGAGCAGGAGGGCCGATAGCACTGGGATGAAAAATGTATTTATTCTGACATGTTTAGAATGAACCGGCGCGATTAATTAAAAAGTAAACAATAAAGAGAAGAGTCCGATGAAAGAGAGATGGGATAAGACAGAGAAGAGATAACGTCTTTAGGAGAAATATTTTTAATTGAAAATTGTTTTAAACTGTGTGCTATTCTAAAGCATAACCCGTGATGTGTTTATCGACAGACCAGAAACTAAAGTTCAATTTGTAGTTTAAGAAAGGGGAAAAAAAAACTTTTAAAGTACTAAAAATCCACCCAACAGAATCTCAAGAAAAAGCAGATTAAACGCATTTGTGTGGTTCACTATCCAATGATATTGTCTGGAATGGAACCTTCTACAGTTGTTACATGTTCACCTAATGCAACAAATTTAGATGTCTTATGAGAAGATAAATTCTATTAAAAAAAATAAAAATAAAAAACACAAAAATGGCCAAAGATAATTAACCCTTCTGCTATAAAAAGTTACACCATCACTATTGCAGAGTAATTTTTTTACCCGATATAAAAAGTATATCAAGATATGACAACACATGATAAATTAGAGTAGTTTTCTTTTATTTCAAACTGTCCTTTATGCAACAAAGTGGGGGAAAAAAGGCATAGGAAGATCTTAAAAATGAATGAAAAAGTAGGAATTTGAGAAGAAAAAATTCCTAAAAAAAGAAATTAATGATAGTGTACACTTGGCCTTTCGTCCACTCATTCCTGGGACATGTGAGACTTACCCAGGGACCCAGGACACTCAAAAAAACAACAAATTTAAAATAATCTAAATACTTTTGCTCCCTCTAGGGTTAAAGGGGACATACCATGTAAAAAAGCAACTTATCGAGCTTTAAAGTGTATTATACTGTTCATTCCTCACTATAAGCGGTATTTTGATCCATTCATGGATTTCTGAGTAATCCTCTAAAAGCCTGTACTCTCAGTACCAGCCCCTCCCATACCCATGAAAACTAGCAGGTCCTCATGTGCTGATGTCACAGAGTGGGACAGCCCCTTTCAGGAAAAGTCTGCTCTGACAGCACCGCCCCAGTCTAATACCAACACCCAATTTCTCCATGGAGTGAGCGGTTATCAGCAAAAAAACTTTTATTTTAGATCACGTGTCAAAGTCAAGGCCCAGGGGCCGGAGCCGGCCCTCCGGGTAAATATATCCGGCTATTTTATTTTTATTATTGCCCCAATGTTATCTGGTGCTTATTTCTAACTTGAATAATTTTGACAAAATATATTTTTATGAAGAGTAAAATGGTGAAAGTTATTTAAGGTTTAAGTTGATTTATTCAGGAATAATAATCATGCCTGTTTTTTATGCACAGTAATGTTAAAAACGTATGTTTTTAAAGTTTAAAAAATTTAGTTTCAGTGAGTTCAATGAATGTTTATCCTATTCAGCCCACCGCATAAGGTGTGTTTTGGATTTTGACCTCGTGTGATTGAGTTTTACACCCCTGTTTTAGATACACAATACAGTAAACCTTCCAATTGTGTTCTGTCTTCAATAAATTTAAGTTTAAACATGTGTTCTTTGCTTTAGACGCATGGCTCCTTTAAGACACCATCACCACAGCGTTCATACCAAATAGTTCAATTTTGGTTAACCTGACTTTATGACATTCTCCCAATCTTCTTCTGGATCATCCAAATATTTTTGCCAAACTTTAGGCAGTTCTGGACATGAACTGGCTTAAGCAGGGGGATCTTTGGACCGCTGTAAGTTTTAATGACAGTCATGTGTCACTACTTGTTTCCTTTGTTACTTTGCTCTCTGCAGGTCACCGACCAGTTCCTCCATGTAATTCTAGATTTACATCCCCACCCAATGAGACACACAAGGTACAGGCTCTATCTGACTTCATATGATATAATGGCTTTGACACAAAATCTTACAGTGGTTGACACATCTAATAGAGAGCTGGCAGAGCCGTTGCCATTTATCTTCTTAGCACAACTGAGTGTCATGAGGATTAATACCATCTTGGTACTTTTGACACTAAGAAGGAAAACTGGCTGTAAGATTCTGAAAAGAGAAAAAAAATAGATTCCTTCATAAGAAAGTTGAAGCAGAAAGATTGCGAGTCACAACTCCTGATTTCTCTTGAAAAATTTAGGGAAGCATTCAATGTTTTTTTTTTTTAAAGACTCCAGTTTTTCTTAGTGGTCTAATAAATGGATGTCTTGCATGTGACTAAAAGCAATAACCAGACTTCAACAGTCTGGTTATACTAAAGACTTGAAACATGCCAAATAAAGCAGGAAGTGAATGTGTTGCCTTATGGTTGGCCTGCAGGCCCCAGCAAAGACAGGGATTAGTATTTAACACCTGAGTATATTTGTGTCTTTAAGCAGTAAGCATTGTTGTATCTTATTGTCACAGTATTTTTTTTCTTCAGCGCAACTGGAATATAACCCTTTAATATCATCGCTAAGGCTTATATAATCTTTCGACTTCCGTAAGTCTTCAACCATGTATGCAATTAGCTTAATTCCAGTGGATTCTGAAGCAGAGAAAAGCAGCCTTGTGCTGGTATGCAAGTAGTGAAGTGTTTATGCAATCAGAACAGCTCTAGTTAGTAGTATATTGCACATCGGTGCAACACCGATATGAAAAGCTGCTTTTCTCCGCCTAAGAGTCAGATGGGGTCTTGTTCAGTAGTGAGAAAGGATCGGAGCGTGAGATCGACAGGCGGATTGGAATGGCATCCAGCTTATTGCAGTCGTTGTACCGGTCCGTAGTGGTGAAGTGGGAGCTGAGGTAGAAAGCAAAGCTCTCCATTTACCAGTCAATCTTCATTCCATACTCACCTATGGTCATGAGCTCTGGATCATGACCGACAGAACAAGATCCCGACTAAAAGCTTCCTCCGGAGGGTGACTGGGCGTTCCCTTAGAGATAGTGTGAGAAGCTCGGTCACCTGGACAGACCTCGGAGTAGAGCCGCTTCTCCTCCACATTGAGTAGGGCTAGTTGAGGTGGCTCGGGCATCTGCCTGGAGAGGCATCCTGCTGGACGCCTCTCTGGGGAGGTGCTCCGGGCATGTCCCACTGGGTGGAGGCCCCAGGGAAGACCCAGGACACGCTGGAGAGAACAAATCTTTTGGCTGGCTGGTAATGCCTTGGGGTGCCCCCAGAGGAGCTGGAGAAAGTGGCCGGGGAGACTGGGCATCGTTGCTTGGACTGTTACCCCCGTGACCCGGTCCTGAATGAGCGTAAGCAGATGGATGGAGTTTAAGTATTTTAAAGATTGTGTGGTATTTTTTTTTTATATAAATCAAATAAAATAAAGAATGTGTGGCATTTAGGGGTAACCGGTGACATCCCGGGTGTTAAATGTTTAAAGATTCATTGAAAATATATTTTGGTGCTTAACTTGGTAGCTATCATAGTTTATAACTTGTATTTCATAAAATGTTAAGCAAATAAAAATCTGTTTTTTTGCATCACTTGTTTAGACTATGCTGCATGGTAGTGCTCTTGCTTCAGAGACAAGGCCCTGGTTCCGGCTCCGTCCTTTCTGTGTGGAGTTTGCATGTTCCCTCATGCATGCATGGGTTTTCTCCACTTTCCGTTTCCTTCCACAGTCAAAAAACATGCCTCTTAAGTGAATTGGTCATTGAAATTGTCCTTAGGTGTGTTTGTGTGGCCCTACCACTGACTGATGACCTGTCTAGGTTGTACTCTGCCATCTCCCAACGGTAGTCAGGACAGGCTCTGGTGACCCAGTGACCCTGACAGGGTTACAACGGATTAAGAAAATGGACAAATGAATGCTAAGACTACATTTAATGCCAACATAATGCCTAACGTAAAATGAACATAGTCTTTTAGGATGGCTCAACCCAAATCATCTGAAAGTGTGAGTCCAGACCATTTAAAGAACTTCCTGTAGTTGAGATGTCAGAAAACATGGGGCATTACCACAACACGCTGGCAGCTGAAAAGAAAAAAGAACAATGAGAAAAGAGAGATTGCAGCTTTTTCTCTCTATGTAGTTTGCATGTAATGACATTGACCCAGCTAAAAGTACATCATTTGAATATTTCGCTCTTGAGCTCAGAGCGCCATACTCAGTGTTCATCACATTATATCAGACACCAAGATATTTATCACATCTTCCTCGAGAATTCTTAGAGCTGATCTCACTTGGCTTCACAAAATATGATAGATTACCCTTGAAGGAGACTTGAATATTTAAATTGGTAAAAATTTAAGTGTGGAGGCTGTCATAACTTTTTTTTCAGGAGAGAAAGAAAAACAAACAGGAAATAAATTAGTTCTGATCAACTGTTTTGT